>NC_023751.2:3586878-3794378 GCF_000499845.2 Phaseolus vulgaris | reverse complement strand
TCAAAGAAGATGAATTTTTTCTATTTATATTTTTCAATTATCCCAAATATATGGACGAGAAGGACTGAAAATAAAATATAAGAAAGCAACATATTTAAATTTTCAATTATAGAAACTAGAAAGCAACCTTAACTACCAAGTGAGATATTTACTAAGAGTTGCGTCAAATCTTAAATGCGTGGGATATTTTTTTCTATCTTTATCTGAGGCAATCTAGATATACATCATTGAAAAATGTGAAATATTTATATTTATTTTAAAATATAAAATAATTTCATATAGTAAATGATGTCGTATTTTTAAAAATATAAAACAATTTGATATGGTAAACAATTTCTAAATACCAACTTAAAATTCAAACTCGAAATACTCAACAAATAGGAAAATAACTTTACCTGGATTTACGCATATAACAATCTCTATATGATCAACTGTAATATTACTAATAGATACTTATTGTAGCTTTCTACTTGATTTTATTACTTTTTATTATGTTTGGCATTCTACATTTTAGCTCAGTTTCAAGTTATTGGATTTTAATGTATTTTTTTTATAAAATTTTAGATTTTTTTTTCTTGTTTAAGTTATATTTTGGTAGCTAGTAATGTAAGGTGATATTGATGTGAATAGAAATATGATTATATCTAATTTATATCAGTCTATATAAATTTATTAAATTTGTACACCAATTTTGATTGATCAAGATTTTATACTATTAAATTGAGTTTATTCAGATAATAAAAAACTATAAAAAGGAATAAGAGTCTGAGGTGTTAAAACACACATAATCATACAAATAAAAAAGTTAAATTATTCTATATAAACAGGAAAAATTACACAAATCGATTTTTAGGTTGAAATAGACTTAATTTTTACTAATTAATATGGTACTAAAATTATTTAAAATTTACTATAATCAATATTATTAATAGAATAACCTAATATTATATTTATAATTATAAACATATTTTATTTTGAATTTTTATTTTTGAAATAATAGACAGGATAAATGACAATATGGTGGGATGGTATGAGTAATTCTCTCTACCCATGTTCTGTCTGAAAAAAAACCCACCTCATTATTTGGATATTTTTTGCTTGGATATTTTATTTTTTATTTTTTTTAAATAAAATTATTTAAAAAAAGTTATAGAGAATATAAAGTCAGATAAAAAAAATTATTTTAAAGTACAATTTAAATTACACATTAAAATATTAATGCACATTAATTAGTATTTCTAAAAATAAATTTAAATGAATTGCACCACAAAGTTTAAATTTTAAAAAAATAATTTTTTAAAAAAATTTCAAATTTATATGTCTAAATAAAAAATATAAATATATTAAATCAATTTTTAATTTTTTTAAATTAATAATATTTCTCTTTTTAAGAAGTTTATTTTGACCACTTAATTTATAAAAAAAACTCAAATAAAATTTATTAGCACTGACTAGAGACATTCTCGTATTGAATATCATAATATTTGTATCCATTCATGGTAATTAAAATACACACATTCATTACTTGTAAATATTAATTTAATATCCACAATAGATTTTATTTACCTATATTATGATAATTACTCTTTTAGTCTATGTATTAAAGTTAGAAATTAATTTTATTTCTCAAATTTTTAAAAGTATAATTTGATCTCAACTTTTTTAAAGAATTCAATGTGATGATTTTAACTTTTTTTTTTAAATATTCAATATGATAATAATAATAAATATAATTCAATGTGTAATTTCATTATCATTGAGGTAGATCTATTTTAATGAGAATAGACTAATACAAGAAACCACAATAATCATTTTAAAATAATTTGAGACTATATTGAATATTTTAAATTTTTTGAAACTAAATAAACTTTTGATCCTTAATATTATGAACTAAAATTATCATTAAGTCTTATTTATAATGACAAGGAATATTTTTCACAAGGTTGTTGTCTTAGTTAATTTGTGTATATTTATATTGTAAAAAGAAAATAAATATTAATAAATTGATTTGTGTTTTTTGTTGTTGTTGTTTTGGGGTGTTAATAATTTACAGTAAGGGGAGCTCCACCTGTTGACAAGACTTTGGCGATCAAGTCAGTAAGAGCATATAACTATGAGTATCTGAATATAGAGTATTTGTATGGGTGTAGTATCACCAGATTGAAACTTACCTTTGTTCAGGGTCTTGAGGCCCTTTTATAGCATTTGTAGATCTCCCTTTAGGAGTTAATAAACATAAATATATTTTGTTAATATATCCCCTTTATTTTAGGAGTACATGTATAACATTATCTCTAACTGTTTATTTTCATTGAATCTCAAAGTTATATTTGTGCCTAGCTAATTCAGTTATTCATTTTGTTGTTTTTAATTTAATTATTTTTTTAATATGAGCTACCAGTTGTTTGGACAGACTTCTTATCGATCATTGGGCTTACCATTATCTTGGCATGAGCTAAGTATTTTGCCCTTATAGACCTGACCAGCTAGGATAACACGCTTAACTGCCCGGGTCGAACTCGAACACGTCCGACTAGTATACAGTCCCCCAGCCTCGAGCCGAGCATGCAAGACGAAGAGGCTTACCTACACCTACTTTGACAAGATATTTGGCTCAGAGCGTATATGGTACACGACTTCCGAAGCGCCTCCTTGAGGGACGTCTTCACCATACTGATTATGGTGCATGCACATGTCATGCCATCAACGGTGGGGAGAACTTGTCATTTTAACTTCCCCTTTCGAAAAAATAAAAATATTCCCCTCTTCGAAACCTTACTTTCTAGTTTACGCGGGATTTATCAAGGCGAAAACAAACTCTTTCTTTCTTCCACCACGCCACCTTGCCCTGTCATGAATCACCGGAAAACAGGTATGTTTTCACCCACAAAACCTTTTTGAGTGATGGTAGTTATCATTTGCTATTGATTTTGATTGGACAATGTGTGTTACCAAGCTTCAATTAGCTTATATCGTATATGCGTTTTTTGAATTGTGCTTCGCATTTTATTTTTGTTCATGCCTTAGTTGCCTTCAAAGATGGACAATAGCTCTGCTTATCCTTGGACCAAAAATGAACTTCTTAAAGAAACCTCCATTTTTACCTCTCGTTTGAAAATTAGGGAGTTTAGGGAATCAGAGTCATTAAGCAAAAAAGACGAAAACTTAGTAAAAGTTGTAACATGTAGAGAGGGCAAGCCGATATGTAGTGATGAGTCGTCGAACCCTGATGGGCCATTTGTTTTTTCTATGCCACCCTTTTCACCAAAATCTTGTTGTGTCTCCCCCTTTCAATTTTTGAAAAAAAGTTGTTAATCGAGCTGAACGTGGCTCCCACCCAGCTGCATTCGAATAGTTGGGCATTCATCCGAGGTTTCATCATTTTATGTTCCCAACTCAGCATTTTGCGGACTGTGGAAGTTTTCTTTTATTTTTTTGAATTCAAACAATTCGGTCGACAACTATGGGATTCCTTAAACAACCTTCCTGGAAGGGGTCTACTTACCCTTTTTCAATCCTCCTACAAAAACTTTAAAGGCCGATTCATAAAGGTTTGTGCCTCGGTCGGAGACCCATCTTTGTTGGATGGCTTCCCTTTGTATTGATCACCCAACCCCCGATTCCAAAGTTCTCAGCGCCTGGACGACCTATTCCCAAAGGAACGAGGTATCTGCGAATTTCTGGAGAAGTTCAAGGTTGTCTTCGACACGCCAAAACTTTTGACCAAAGAATATCTTTCAGGTGCCCTCAAGACCTACATTGTTATACCCCTCTTTCAGCCTTACCTTTTAAAAGAACTTTTAACTCATAAATTCTGAAACTACGTTGTTTGTTTTGTAGCGAATATGCTTTCTACAATCAACAAGGTTGAGCTAACCGAGCGGACCAAGAAGATGAGAGCGGCTACGAACAAGGATTCTTTGCTGTAGAAGAACAAAATTTCAATTGGTGTTGTTCGCGTCCAATCCGAACAAGACGAGCACACAACCTTTGAGCTTGTCTTCAAGAGGAAGAGATCAAAAGCCACCCACCCCTACGAGCACTCACATTCAGACGACCATGCTCCCGACCAAAACATTCTAACCATCCAAGAGTGTGAAGTTGTGGAAAGCTCAAAAGGGAAGAACTTATGGGATCCAAATTTCGACATCTCGGAACATGGTGAATCATTCTTCTTGCTAGATGAGGATAGGGCTAGGCTGATGACTCACGGTGAAGATCAACTCCGTCTAGACTTTAAAAACTCCTTAGCCAGGCATTTTCCCTATCGTGTTTAGCTGATGTCAAGGCAGGGAATCAGAAAAAGACCGAGGAAAAGAAAGCCCAACAAACTGTTGAACTCCAACAAGAGGTTGAGTGCCTCCGTGCCAAGGTTGTCGCGGTGCGTTTGGAATTGGCCGACAAAACTCAATAGGGGCTTGTCCTGGCCAAAGAGAACATAAATCTATCTAGTAGGATTTAAAGTTTGAAGAAAAAGATGGGAGAGGAGATAATTCGTAAAGAGGGCGAGTTCTCCAAAATGGTAGATACCCTGAAGGATGACGCGGCCCAATCATTCATTGTTGGGTTTGAAAATGCCTTGAAGTAGGCAACTCTTGTCCATCCCAAGAAGAACTTCTCCGAGCTGAACCCATGTAAAAGTATAGTTGATGTGAAGCTTGTGGAGGACTCTTAAGCTTTAAGATTATGAACCGTATTTTTACTTTTATGCATGTATTTAATGTTGGAACTTCTTAACTGTTTTGTATATCCCTCTAAGTGTATATTTAATGTTTGAACTCAAATGAAATTTAGGTAGGTTAATCGTTTTAAGTATCTTAAGCTCGTTACTTCCCTTTAATTTGTGCCCTTTTATGGCATTGATAGCTTTTCCTATAACATATAAGTGTATGCTAAAAGTACCTTACTAAATAAATTTGCTTTGCACACTAAGCGTAGCATAGTTAAACAAATTGCGAATTGTTGACCTGATTGACAAGACTTTGACGATCAAGTCCGTAAGAACATATAACTATGAGTATCTGAATATAGAGTATTTGTATGGGTGTAGTATCCCCAAATTGAAACTTACCTTTGTCCAGGGTCTTAATGCGTTTTTATAGCATTCATAGATTCCCTTAAAGAGTTAATAAACATAAAGATATTTTGTTAAAATATCCTCTTTATTTTAGGGGTGCAAGTAGAACATTATCTCTAACTGTTCATCTTCACTGAATCTCAAAGTAATATTTGTGCCTAGGTAATTCAGTTATTCTTTCTATTGTTTTTACTTTAATTATCTTTTTAATATGGGATGTCAGTTGTTTGGTCGACTTCTTGACGTATCATTGGACTTACCATTATGTTGGGTCGAGCTAAGTATTTTGCCCTTATAGATCTGACTAGCCAGGATAGCACACTTAAGTGCTTGGGTCGGACCCCGACCAAAACAATTAGTAACAGTTCTACATAAATGCTCACAATTTTAATAATAGTAATTGTTTTTTAAAAAATAGATATTATTTTTTATATGTTATGAGAGAAAATAATGTTTTGTTGAAATAAATTATTCATCATAAAATATTAATATTTAAAGATGAAATCAGATAGAAAAGTGAAATCAAATGTTTATTAATTTAATTTTTTTTATGAACATAATTTTATTTATATTTTTTTTTATATATTATTGAAATATAATAATAAATAAATTCATTATTTTTATTAAGATTCATATAATTGAATTTTATGCATGATTGATTTTTGGTATATGTATATATTTAAAATTTTGAAAAAAATATATTATTTTTGTAATAATAAAATGATGATGATGGAACTAGGGGTGTTACAATAATAATAGTTATTATTATTATTATGAAAATAGCACTTCTATTTTCTTTATTTTAATTTTTTTTTTAAAGTTATAAAAAATACTATTTCGCCTTTTGCGCTATGCTTTCTAAAACTGTATAATATATAATTCAAATTTATTCATTTGATATGCATAAATTATCTTTATATTTTATTATCATATACTAAATATATTGTGTGAGATAAAAGATAGTAGAGTGAAATTGGATCATTTAAAAGTAAAATTATAATGAGTGAGACTGATTAACATGTTAATATATGATGTTATTTTGATTTTATTTTAAAATATAATTTTTTTGGATATATAATATTAAAATAATAAAATTATTAAATTTTAACTCTTGAAATAAAATAAAATGGTAGAATATCCAAAATATATATATATATATATATATATATATATATATATAGGAAGTAGAGTTAAAAGAAGTCCGAAAATAAAATAAAGGTGTCCAAGGATCCTACTTGTTCCATGCCGTTATTGATTAATTTAGTCTGATACAGGTGTGAATTATTGGTTTTAGTCCAATTAATAAGAAATTTTCGTTGATTTTATGGATTATTATAAATTCAAAGTAATAAATTCAACATTGATAAAATAATTAAAAGTGTCATGTATAAGAAAATGTGTGGGGATTTGAAGGGGTGGATGTATGAGAATTTGAGAGGAAAGGGTAAACAAAATATGGTGTTTGGATTGGGGTATGATAGAGTAGACTTATGAGGAAAATTTATACGAGTTTGTGAATAATGAGATGGTTGTGAAGAAATTTTGAATTTTTTTTAAAAGTATAAAATATTACTTTACAAATTTACCCTTATGTATTAAAAAAATTTAATAATAAAATGAGTTTTTTTTGTTTAAAACATATTCATAAGTTTAAAAATTATAATTAAAAAAAATGTATTAAATATAAATAGGTATAATTTAAAAATTACAAATAAAAAAAATGTGTATTCAACAAATTAAATAAAAACATGAAGTTCACGTAATTTCTTAAAATATTAAAAATGTATTATAAAATTCGAAAATAAATAAGATATTATATAAATAAATAAAAATATTATTTTTTAATAATAAAAAACTTATAGTAATGAAAAAAAATATAAAATAATTAACAATAGAAAAGAATTTCATAAAAACTATAATTAAATAAATTATAACTCATAAATATAATAATTATACACATATATAAATATAAAACTTTAGCTTCTATACATAAAATCTTTTATTTTAATTATGTAAATGAATTATTTTTCTTATTTTATGTTATTACTGGTTGACTTTCTCACCGGTTGACTTGTGTGGAAAGCTCCGCTTCTAACCTGTCTCCTCTAAATTATGTTTTGCGTCTTCTTGTTGCACTGAAACATGGCTCTGTTAGGATTGAGGGGGCTCTATCTGTTAGAACGTGGCTCCGCTTAACGGTCCTTCCGCGATCCCTTGCTCGAAAGGGGTGACCATCACAACTTCATCATGGGTTTGAGGTTTTACTATAAGTGCCTAGAATTTGTTCAAGTAATCCTTCAACGACTCCCCCTCCCTTTGTCTCACATTGAAGAAGTCATACAACATTGGAAGCTTGACCTGGTTGATAGAGAACTGTTCTCTAAATAGTATGGAGAACTGCTTAAAAGAGGTGATATGACTATTGGGAAGCCTACTGAACCACTGTAGGGTTGTACTTGTGAATGTGCTCATGAACATCTTGCACTAAATAGTTCCTCCGAAAATAATCATATGGGCATTGAATTCCGTGAGATGATTTTTAGGGTCTTCCACTCTTGTAAAAACAATCTTGGGCGTGATGTAGTGCGGTGACACAAGCTCATCCATTGCAAAAATGGCTTGGGACGATCTCTCAAGGGCAAATTCAACCTTCGCTCCCTTGTACAACGTCGGTCACGCTGATGTAGATTCTTGCGCAAGTCCTCGTTGGTCTTGCGCATATCCTCATTGGCTGTCCGGGAAACCTCTATCTCTGTCATTAGTTGATCCTGCATAAGCACTTGCTCAACTCGGGCTTCTGCTTGTAGCTTCTCTTGCTCGGCTTTAGCTTCTTGCTAGATTCGTTCCTGCTCTTGTTTGTATATTGCTCATTGGCTTCCTAGAGAGCCCTCATGGTCTCCATGAGTTGCTATAAAGTGGGGGCATCACTTCCTTCGGATCCCAACAATCCATGTCTATTATCACGTTGGAAGGCTTTAAACAAGAACGTGGGTGGGATCAGGTTTTATTGGGCCCCACGGTGGGCGCCAAATGTTCTCGCCGGTTAACTTTCTCGTCGGTCGACTTGAGTGGAAAACTCAGCTTCTAACTTGTCTACTCTATATTTTGTTATGCGTTTTCTCGTTGCACTGAAACGTGGCTCTGTTGGGATAAAAATGGGTCTACTTGTTGATCATACTTCGACGATCAAGTCAGTGAGAACATACAAAATAAGATAAATATTCAATTTCAATCTAGTATTCAAAAACAACGTACCTTTAGTGAGGGTCTCAAGCCCTTTTTATAACTATCTCTTTAACAACTTCCTCTTAGGAGAATATAATCTCAACTGAAAGCATAACAAAAATAATATTATGCCTACGGACACCTTTACTCACGGTGCTAACTGGTAGAAAAGAATCTTGTGTTCCCTTATTCTCGGGTGCTCACCATTTAACTAATATCATCATATATTCAATTAATAACTTTACATACATATTTATTTAACAACAATTTTACGTATATTCACATATATTTTATTCTAACAAGTTAATAAATATATTTACGTATGTATTTAACTAATAATTTTATATCAACATATGACCAACTTGTTATTTTCTCTATTTAAATTATTCTCAATCGGGCTTATTAATATAACTGGAACAAACTCATGACCCACCCTTTGAGTCCAAAAGCCGAGCTGACCATATCCATATGTCTAGACCGAGATCCTAAGCACTTGAGCACGGCGGTACATTTTAGTTTGTGGTATGTTATATCCTCACGTATTACTTTTTCTTGACGACCTTGTACTTACTAAATTGATAATTTTCCTTATTTGTCGTCTAATGATATATTGTAATATTATTGTTATATAATCATGATTAAGTTTATTAGAAAGAGTTGATAAACAAAAATTAACATATAAACTAAAACTAAAATAGATATTATGATGTTTAAAATATAATTAAATTAAAATTAAAAACTGGACATTTACCACTCGAGATCAGAGAATTGAGACAAGCTTCTCTGATGGATGAATGAATGAACGATATGTACATATAATTTTTTTTATTATTATAGACCTCTAACATAATCAATTTATTTAATATAATTTTCTTATTGACATTTTTTTACATAAGATCATATCTAATAAAATAAAAAATAAATATTAAAACTATAAAAAATCATCAATTAACTATTAATCGTGTACAAAGCTTAAGATATCTCAGCTGTTGTGTCCTTCCTTTCTTTCTTTCCCAACCTCAAAGTCAAAAGGTTTATGAAATTATGAACAAAAACCATAATAGTAGCCACCAATGCAGCTTCTGGTGGGACCACTCTACCATTTCTTTGGCAACGTATTTACTCATGAAACTCCTCACATTCATTAATTACTCTCATTAATTCTTGTTGAGGACGTAGCATGCAAATAATGCAAAAAATTAATATTAGGAATATATTCTTTCAAATTTCCATTTAGGTAAAAGAGTTAAATTAATATTTATATTGTTTTTAAAAAAATACTGAGTTGCCTATTTAATCTTAATAATAAATATTTAATTTCCATATGTAAATTAAAAATATTAAGTGATATCTTTATAACTCAGCGTATATATATTCTCGTTAAAAGCCCTATAACAAATATAAACATATTTAATAAAAACAAATTAGTATGAAGTGTTATAGGCCAGTTGTATCATTATAATGCCGTGCAAAACTTATAGAATGCGACTTGTAAAGTGTTACTGTTTATTAAAAGTTAGTATAAAACTTCATGTCTTATATTTTATTGAAGGGATTCTTTATGATTTTAAAGAAATTTAATCAGTAAAAAATCTGCATTAAAAGAATAGGACAAAAAAAAATTATTATTACTTTTCTAGCACAGTAATAACCAATGAAGAAGGTTTATTATGATATAAAATTACCTGATAAATTAAAACTTGACAAATTAGTAGAATAAATTAAAAGCATTCAACAAAAGTATTTGTTGAGTTGATTCTACTTTTAATTTATTTTGTTGAGGTTAGGCATTTCTTTTAAACTTAACGCTACACGTTAACAAGAAACTTTACTAAACTTGTTTATCTTTGCTTAAAGGGACATGCTAACTGAAAAATATTGTGAAATACAATTTTAATACTCTATCTCCATTACCCCCCAATAATATATACTCTTGCTTTTATTTGGAATGGTTCTTCTTTCTTACGCACTCTCCAATTATTAACCGTGTGAAAACTCAAAACCAGACTGAGAGCGATTGACAGGGATGATGGTGCAGTGTTATTATTAATTCAAATTAGAATTTAATGTAGGTAAATTATAAAAAAAAAAAAGTTCAGATTTTGAATTAGAAAAAATTAAAAAAGTAGTAATTAAATTACATTTTAAGTTTTACGAAAACGAAACGTGTATTTGCGGTGATAAGATCAAAATCATAATCGCCCTGCGCATTCTCTGTGACTCCCATGGAAAAAGCAAACGAAACCGTTCAGTTCACGACCCATTCATTCATCATTCATCGCTTTCATCGAACCTTCACCTACCTGTCTGGGATTTACGTGATGGAATCAATTCTCCGCTCTTTTCCCTTCCCTTCGCACCTTCTTAATCTTTTCACGTACACCAGGCAACTCTTTACGAGACAGACTGAAAAATTCTAAAATGTCTTCACAAACACATCTCTTCCAAATCCCACAATAACAACGACAGAAACTTAAACAAGAGATTAACATGTCAATTAAAGATAGATTCATGAAGGCCCTCACGACACGCACATTTATAGGAAACGGTAACGGTGGTAGCTAAAACCTAAAAAGGTACTACTACTGCTACTATGACCGAAGAAAATAACAGCAATAATCATAAAATTCCCTTATTTATTGGTTGAATAATAATGAAGGATTGGATTGCTCAGCAGGGGCTATGGGAAGTGAAAAGCTGGGGGTCGAGTTTGGTTCTACAAACGGGGCAGAGTGGGTGGTTAGAGAGCCAGGTGTCGGCGCAATGGACATGGAAGCCGTGGTTGCAACCGGGGACCACTCTGGCCGGTTGCTCTCCCTCGATCTCGTCCAGGCAGACGGCGCATTCGGTGCCCAAGACCAGTTCTTTACCGGTGATTCTGGGAAGCTTCTCCAACTCCAAAGCAGACAGACCCTTGTCAGCGACCTGCTTCACCGGCACCCCGTTACGGAGGGGTTGGTGTCTGGTGGTGGCGTACCAAAGAAGGCACATGTAGACGATGAAAACCGCGCTCATGCCGAGGCACGGCAAGAAAAGCGCGAGAAGAACCGAATCAAGCATTTCGCTTTCTCTGGTTTTGGCCTTTCGAGTCACTCACTCGAACCTTTGTCCGATTCCAAAAGAGAATTTAACTAATGCGGTGGAGGGGGTTGGTAGAGTAGCACCCAAGGGATTGGGTATTCACGCCAAGTACCCTGCATATCGCAATTTCTTCCCACAGGCTTATGCCCTGTTTGGATTACAAGAAAACAAAGATCCAATCAAAGATTGCGGTGTGACCGGGTGATTAAACCGCGAGTGGAGACAGAAGAAACAAAGAAAGGAGTTATGAATGGTGTTGGGCTTTGTTTGTGTGAAGAATGGTGTGAGTGAATGCGTTGTGTATATATATTATGAGAAGAGTGGCCAACAAGATTTTTATTTCCAAACGGATGGGCTCTTCACAGCTGTCTATGAGTTAATATCTCCACACCCCTTCTCAAATCTTTAACCCAAATCCCTGTTACTTTTTCTTTCACTCTATTTATTCTTCATATATCAAATATTCTCTTCAGCATTTAATACTTCCTCTGCTTAAATCTTCAATATTTATTATCTCATTATTCGTATTTATTCAAATTCAAACTGATTCTAAAATAATACATTCACTCAATATTGCTAACATGTTTCTCATGTGTTCTACCGTGACATTAAATCAAAGGTCTAATTATGTATGATCTTTTCTATAATAGTATATCATTCCATGTTTTAATCTTTTCGCTGCTATACGTCTTCTTATACATTTGTATTTTAATAATTTAAGCACAAATTTTATTTTTACGGAAAAAACTTAACTATTTTTTTAAAAAAAAAAATTTGATAGATTTGGGAATTTTTAGTTTGATTTTTGCTAAAAAATTATTTTATTGAGTACTTAAATTTTTTATATTGTTTAATTGTGTTGGTAATTGAGGTTACTTTGTATTGTCATTTCTTATGAGTGAAAAATTAGTTTAATTAAGTTTAAGTTTTTTTGTTTTTTTGTTTTTATAAATGTGAGTATTTTAGGTTCAGTTTATGTCAAAAAACATTATTTTATAAGTGTTTTATATTTTTCTATTTTTATTTTAAGTTTTTGTCGTTATTTTAGTGATTTTACTATTTGTATTTAATTAAAATGATATTGTCATTAATTATATTTTAAAAATTAGTGTAATTAAATTTAAAGTTTGTTATAAATTTGAGTATTCTTCGTAATAAAAAACAAACATTATTTAATTAAGTATTCGTATCAATTTTGTTGAAATGATCATTTAGTTTTACAATCTTAAATAAAATATCATTAAAAAAATAAAAGAAATAAAATTATAGAATTCTAACTATCTTTATTAAATGTTTTTTTTTTTGTGTATTTTTATTTTAACATCTAATTTAAAAATAAAACAATATTGTTTTTAATCTAGAAAATAACCTTAGAATGAATGTGGTATACTTTAAATGACACCTGAATATTTTATTATTGAAATAAATAAAAAATATATAAATAGAAAATTCAGTTATTTAGATTTCATTTTAAAAGAACCACTATCTCTCTAGCGCTTGTGTTTGTTTTTGGGTGTTTACTGTTACCAAAGATAGAAAGATAGAAATGCGGGAGAAATCATGTTTGTATTTATCAATTTACATTGATTTAGGGGCATGGAAAGACACGATATCTGTAAAATAGTTTCTACTCATATATGCAAAGAAAACCAAAGAAAGACACGTAAGCATGACGAATTTTCCATTTTATCCTTAACAAAAGCCAAAGTAAATGCAAGTTGTATTTTCATAGTTTAACGGTGAATTCATTTTTTAACTTTTAAAATATAACAAATTTTTAAAGATAAATAATTGTTTTTTAATAATAATATAAATGTATTTATATATAATAGTAAAAGAAAATAAATTAGTAATATAAATGTAAATACAATGAAATAATAGTAATATATTTAAAATTTAAAATAGGAATAATATATAAAAAAGTAATAAAATTATAAATATACTAGTAACTAAAATAATTTTTTAAAATAATAATAATAATAAATTATAAACAATAATAAAAAAAATACATATTTAATAATAATTAAAATAAATTTATTAAATAATAATATTAACAGTAATAAAAATTAATTTTAATTTTAATTTGATTTGATTTTATGAAAATATTTTTTATATATATTTATAAAATTTTAATTAACTAAAATTTATACAAAAATATCTCATATTTTATTATTTAAATATTTTTTAAAGAAAGGGTAAATTTGTAAACTTACATTTTACACATTTAAAAAAATTAAAAATCTCTTTACAACCATCATATCACTCACAAACTTCAATAAACTTTCCTCACAAATCCACTCTATTATACCCTAATCCAAACAACCTCACTTTCTTTACATTTTCCTCTTAAATCACTCCAAATTCACTCTCTCAAATCCTCTCTCCAATCAAAACATACCCTAGAAGTTCCTTTTTTTCCCTTTTTCTTCTCTCTAAGATTCTGACATCCTCGCTCATCAATTTAACGATCGGAGTCTACCATTGAACTCCTGGTAGTGAACTTTACAAGATTGCCCAATCAAAATCTCATATAGAGTAAGTTCGTTCTTAACTCATTTTCCTTTGAGTTAGTTAATTTGGTTAGGTTTGCTTTAGTTTAATCTTGTATGTGATGCTTTTATCTTCGGAAGTAGTCTCTACTAGCTCAGGGTCCTAATGGTATAGTTAGATTTTTTATCAGACTCTGTGGTGCAGGTTAGGCTACCCTTGAACTTTTGGTAGTTTGGAGCTCTTAGGGAGCATCTGCTCAAGTTCAAGTAAGGAAAGCTAGTTTTAAATTTTCAATAAAACCTTAGGCTAAAAATTCTAAATGTGGGGGTGACGTGGTCACCAATCTCAAAGTTTTTTTTGCAGAATTGTCTCTTTTAAGAGTAAAGTAATGTATTAAATGAAACGATTGATTTGGATTATTATGTAGTGATTTTTAAGGTGACTCAGATGATGTAGGTGTTGGTTGAATGGTAATATTAATAAGTTGAATTGTATTTGTATAGTTTGTTGAGAATTGGTTGTTTGACTTTAGATGATGTTTGATTTAGAAAGCTTATATGAGTAAGAATTGTCATTTTTAATGTGTAGATTATTAAAATTATGAGTTGAACGATAATTGATTCAGGAATATAAGAGGCTTATGCAGATTTCTTTGCATATCTCGCACAGGCGAGCTAATTCTCGCTCAAGCGAGAATATATTGGAAAGATGGGGTGCTCTCGGGCCCATTCTCGCTCAAGCAAGAAGGAATATCACTCAGGCAAGGCCTAAGATGAAATTTTGGGTGCGCTCGGGTTGAATCTCGCTCAAGCGAGAGAATTTTCGCTTAGGCGAGACCCATTCTCACTCAAGCTAGACTCTCTGTAAAAAAATAATAAACAAACTTATAATTTTTGTTTTTGCTTTTGAAAGCCTAGTTTATTATTGCATATTGTTTTTAAGTGAAAATTCTATTTTTTATTTAAAAATATGGCTAAAGGAACTTAGTTATGTGTTTTAGTGAATTTTGAGATATGTTTGGATTGTTTAGAAAGTTTAAAATATGTTGTGATTGAATGGTGTATTGATGTGTTAAATGAAGTTTGAAATGATGTGAAAGGGTGATTAAAACATAGTATTCTCAAGAAAGGAAATACTGTGTTGAGATTGTTATTATGGTGTATTGATCTCTCATGTCTCGATCCAATGAGACGATCCTGACTCTATTGATATAATGGAATCACATGATGAAGTTATTCAGTTAGTGAGAGTAGATGGAGGTTCATATGACTTTGTCTGCGGTTTGAAATATAATATGATCTTTCAGGTCATATGAATTTACCCTGTCATACGAGATGATAAGATATTGAGATGTCTATGTGCATGACTGTGTGGATTCACAGCGAGTAGTATGATAGGTGCAGGTCTCAGGATTCTAATTTCAATACATGAGTCTCTCGGAAGTAGAGTCAAGTGTTTATGTGTTGTGAGTTAGTAGAAGTCTGACATGAGAAATATGAATTGTAAATTTTTTATAGACACTTGATGGTTATGTGAAATGCATGAGAATTGATGGCTTTATATGGATGTTTAAAGTTATATTTATATTATGAGTTTTAAAAATAGCTAGCTTCCCCTTTACTTTTGTAAAAATAGAATAATATTATTTTTGTAAGGATCTAGAAAATAACCTCAAAATGAAAGTGGTATATTTTAAATGACACCTGAATATTTTATTATTGAAATGAAAAGAATATATAAATAGAAAAGTCAGTTATTCATATTTCATTTTAAAAGAACCACCATCTCTCTAGAAGTTCCTTTTTTTTTCTTTTTCTTCTTTCTAAGATTCTAACCTCCTCGCTCATCAATTTGACGATCGGAGTCTGCCATTGAACTCCTGACAGTGAACTTTACAAGATTGCCCAATCAAAATCTCATATAGAGTAAGTTCATTCTTGAACCCTTTTCCTTTGAGTTAGTTAATTTGGTTTGGTCTGCTTTAGTTTAATCTTGTATGTGATGCTTTTATCTTCGGAAGTAGTCTCTACTAGCTGAGGGTCCTAGTGGTATAGTTAGATTTTTTATCAAACTCTATGGTGCAAGTTAGGCTTCCCTTGAGCTTTTGGTAGTTTGGAGCTCTTAGGGAGCATCTGCTCAAGTTCGGGTAAGGGAAGCTAGTTTTAAATTTTCAATAGAACCTTAGGCTAAAAATTCTGAATGTGGGGGTGACGTGGTCACCAATCTCAATGTTTTTTGCAGGATTGTCTCTTTTAAGAGTAAAGTAATGTATTAAATGAAACGATTGATTTTTGAATATTATGTAGTGATTTTTAAGGTGAATAAGTTGATGAAGGTGTTGTGATTGAGAATTTAAAGTGGTTGAATGGTACTTAAAATGTGACATTTGATGAGAATTGGTTGTTTGACTTTAGATGATGTTTGATTTAGAAAACATATATGAGTAAGAATTGTCATTTTTAATGTGTAGATTATTAAAATTATGAGTTGAATGATAATTGATTCAGGAATATAATAGGATTATCCAGATTTCTTTGCATATGTCGCGCAGGCGAGCTAATTCTCGCTCAAGCGAGAATATAATGAAAAGATGGGTTGCTCTCGGGCACATTCTCGCTCAAGTGAGAAGGAATCTCACTCAGGCAAGGCCTAGGATGAAATTCTGGGTGCGCTCGGGTTGAATCTCGCTCAAGCGAGAGAATTTTCGTTTTGGCAAGACTCATTCTCGCTTAAGCTAGACTCTATGTAAAAAAAATAATAAACAAACTTATAATTTTTCTTTTTGCTTTTGAAAGCTTAGTTTATTATTGCATATTGTTTTTAAGTGAAAATTCTAATTTTTATTTAAAAATATGGCTAAAGGAACTTAGTTATGTGTTTTAGTGAATTTTGAGATATGTTTGGATTGTTCAGAGAGTTTAAAATATGTTGTGATTGAATGATGTATTGATGTGTTAAATGAAGTTTGAAATGATGTGAAAGGGTGATTAAAACATAGTATTTTCAAGAAAGGAAATACCGTATTGAGATTGTTATTATGGTGTATTGATCTCTCAGGTCTCGATCCAATGAGACGATCCTAACTCTACTGATATAATGGAATCACATAGATGAAGTTATTCAGTTGGTGAGAGTAGATGGAGGTTCGTATGACTTTGTCTGCGGTTTGAAATATAATATGATCTTTCAGGTCATATGAATTTACCCTGTCATACGAGATGATGAGATATTGAGATGTCTATGCGCATGACTGTGTGAATTCACAGTGAGTAGTATGACAGGTGCAGGTCTCAGGATTCTAATTTCAATACACGAGTCTTCCGGAAGTAGAGTCAAGTGTCTATGTGTTGTGAGTTAGTAGAAGTCTGACATGAGAAAGATGAATTGTAATTTTTTTATCGACACTTGATGGTTATGGTCAATGCATGAGAATTGATAGCTTTATATGGATGTTTAAAGTTATATTTATATTATAAGTTTTAAAAATAGCTAGCTTACCTTTGCTTTATTTTGTGATTGTTTGCTTTAATCTGTGATGATCGTGTATTTACACGGGAGCAAATGATGTTATAGGTGATAGAGCTCCTCAGTGAGAAGTTGGATGATGAAAATATTTTATTTTCTTTTGAATATTTGTTTTAATTTTAGGTAAATATTTTAAGTCTAATTAGGAGAAATATGTTTTGAAACATTATATGAAAAAATTGTAAACATATTTGTATTATGTTTATATATTTATTTTAATATTTCATACAAATTATGGTTATTAGATGTGAGAAAATATAGAGATGTTACATTTGGTATCAGAGCAGGTCGAACCTTAGGTGACCTGAGGGTTATGGGGTGGATTGTGTGTTCTTTAGATTGCATGTTTGAAGAATTTTTTTCAAATCTTGTTTGTGCTTGAGTTAAAGGTGTGTTCTAAATGAAAATTTTAGTATTAAGAATGAAAGGATCTTGATAAAGTGGTGAGGGTGCATATATTTAATTCTTGTGTGATATATTTCATTTTATTAAGTGTTTGTGTATTTAATTGGAAGTTGATGTGATTCCAATAGCCACATAGAACAAGATTCTTGACACTTTGAGGAATCACCTTGAGCTGGAAAATATAGAGGCACTTTCTTAGAAGTTGGATCATGGTTCTAAGTCAAGAACTCACCAATAACAAGTACCAATTCCCAAACTCATTTGGTTGAACCAAATATTGTCAAATTGAATCAACAAAGGAAACATAAAATGAATTGACCGAACAGAATTATGCAAGAACACATAAGAATCGAACATAAAAGGAATTGAAAACAAAAACAGAACACATGTGCTGGAAAATGGAATAGCCGAACCAAAACATGCTCAAGAACACAAGACAACAAGAGTAATTGAAAGAGAAGAAAGGAAGGAGAAGAGAATGCTCATGAAGATGGAAGATAGGTTGGATGTTCACGCCACTAGAAGTATGGATGCTCCTAGATGAGTGTGGAAGCCGCCACTTGAGGAAACCATGGTCCTTCAAGATAAGACTAGAGTAGAAGCTCAAAAGCTCTCCAAATGCCCACTCCAATTTTGAGTATAGTTTCTTTAGATGAATTCAAATCTGAAATTTACAAGGAAGGCACCTCTATTTATAGCCTAAGGTGCTGAAAAATTGAAAGCTAAAACAAATCAAAATTCCCTCCAAAACAAGCTAGAACCGGCGCTCAAAAAGCAAAGCAAGGAAGGTGTGATCCTTTCCTTCACTTTGGCACCCCCTATTCTACTCCTACACCTATCTACTAATACACCCCCCTAAAGCTCCTAACTAAAGCCTAAAAGATGCTATAACAAAAGAGGTTTCTAAGGTTTCCCTCTAAGCACCTTCAACTAAAGACACTAAAAAAGAGAAAATAAATGTCCTCTAGCTCCCAAGGCTTTGAACATGCTTCTTGTAATCCTTTGAGGTGGACTTTGACCTCCATGGACGTCCTCCATTTGTGCCTCCACCTCTTCTTGAGCTTGATGAGTGGCCTCCATGTTCTCTTGGGCTTGATCTCCATCATACTCCCCGAGTTGGAGAGAATTCGACCACGAATTCTGGAGACCTACAGAAAAAGGAGTTAGATCGCTGACATTAAAAGTATGACTACCTAAGAATGTATCAGGCATATCTAACTCATAAGCATTGTCATTAATCCTCTTGAGGACTTGGAAAGGTCCATCCCCTCGAGGCATTAGTTTGGACTTCCTTTGAGTAGGAAAACGATCCTTCCTCAAGTGAAGCCAAACCCAATCGCCCTCATCAAACAACAATGCTTTTCTCCTCTTATTGGCAAGTTCAACATACTTGCCAACCTTCTTCTCAATTCTCTTCTTGATGTCTTTATGCAAAGTTTTCACAAAAGAAGCCTTTTCATCCCCATCTTTGCACAAGACATCGTCAAGAAGGGGAATAGGAAGAAGATCAAGAGGTGTTAGGGGATTAAACCCATAGACCACCTCAAAAGGAGAATGGGAGGTGGTAGAATTTACTACTCGGTTATATGCAAACTCAACATGGGGTAGTAAATTCTCCCACACTCTAGGATTCCCCGAAATAAAGCATCTCAATAGTTGTCCCAAAGTTCTATTCACCACCTCGGTTTGACCATCGGTTTGTGGGTGGCAAGTGGTAGAAAATAAAAGCTTAGTTCCAAGCTTGCCCCACAAGGTCTTCCAAAAGTGACTCAAGAACTTAGGATCTCTATCGGACACTATAGACCTAGGAATCCCATGCAAGCGAACCACTTCTTGGAAGAAGAGGTTTGCAATGTGGCATGCATCATCCACTTTGTGGCAAGGAATAAAGTGAGCCATCTTTGAAAAACGATCCACTACCACAAAAATGGAGTCCTTTCCCTTTGATGTCTTGGGTAAGCCTAAGATGAAATCCATAGATATATCTACCCAAGGCATTGAAGGGATAGGAAGAGGAGTATAAAGACCATGGGGATGCATTTTAGATTTAGCTTTGCGGCAAGCTATGCATTTATCACACAAACTATGAACATGTTTATGCATATGAGGCCAAAAGAAATGTTCATGCAACACATCCAAAGTTTTAGCAACCCCAAAATGTCCCATTAAGCCCCCCTCATGAGCTTCTCTAACAAGAGATAATCTAATAGAGCATTGGGGAACACAAAGACGTTTTCCTTTAAAAAGAAAGCCATCTTGAATAAAAAAGTCTTTGTGTCCTCCCTTAAGACACTCTTGATAGAGGAGAGAAAAATCAAGGTCATCATGATAAAGTTCCTTAATGTGATCAAAACCAAGATATTGAGAGGTTAAAAGATTTAGCAAGGTGTATCTTCTAGAAAGAGCATCCGCCACAATATTTATTTTGCCTTGCTTGTGTTTGATCACATAAGGAAATTGCTCAATGAATTCCACCCACTTAGCATGCCTCTTGTTAAGTTTGTTTTGGCTTTTCAAATATTTAAGAGATTCATGATCACTATGTATCACAAACTCTTTGGGAAAAAGATAGTGTTGCCAAGTAAACAAAGCCCTAACAAGTGCATATAATTCCTTATCATAGGTGGAATAGTTGAGATGACTTCCCTTCAATTTCTCACTAAAATAGGCTATGGGGTGGCCCTCTTGTAGGAGAACAGCCCCAATGCCTATGCTTGAAGCATCACACTCAATCTCAAATGTCTTAGTGAAATTAGGAAGGGCCAAGATGGGAGCATTAGTCAATTTTTCTTTCAAAGTATCAAAAGCATTTTGTTGTGCTTCTCCCCAATGAAAGACCACATCCTTTTTCACTATGTCATTGAGTGGTGCGGCAATGGTACCAAAGTTTGGGACAAATCTTCTATAGAAAGAAGCAAGCCCATGAAAACTTCGGACCTCATTCAAAGATTTCGGTGTAGGCCAATTTTGAATGGCCACCACCTTTGTTTTGTCCACATGGACCCCTTTACAACTCACAACAAACCCTAGGAATTCTATATGATCAAGAGCAAACATACATTTAGCAAGGTTAGCATACAAATGTTCCTTCCTAAGGGTTTCCAAAACTTGCCTAACATGCAACCTATGGTCATTCAAAGATAAGCTATAAATGAGAATGTCATCAAAGTAAACCACAACAAACTTACCAATGAAAGGTCTAAGAACATGATGCATGAGGCGCATGAAGGTACTTGGTGCATTAGTTAAACCAAAAGGCATAACTAACCACTCATATAAACCAAAGTTGGTCTTAAAAGCCGTCTTCCATTCATCACCCGGTTTGATACGGATTTGATTGTAGCCGCTTTTAAGATCAATCTTTGAAAAGATTTTAGAACCATGTAATTCATCCAACAAATCATCTAGTCTAGGTATGGGATGCCTATACTTAATGGTGATGTTATTTATGGCCCTACAATCCGAACACATTCGCCATGTGCCATCCTTTTTTGGCACTAAGATGATAGGCATAGCACAAGGACTCATGCTATCTTGTACCCACCCTTTCTCAATCAAAGCCTCAACTTGTTGGCGAATTTCCTTGGTTTCACTTGGATTGGTCCTATATGCGGGACGATTTGGTAAAGAAGAGCCCGGTATCAAATCAATTTGGTGCTCAATCCCTCTCAAAGGTGGAAGTCCATTTGGAGGATCTTGAAACACATCTTTGAACTCTTCTACCAAATTTCCCAAGCAATGAGGACTATCAACAAGTGATTCTATGCTAAGAGTTCTAGGGATGGCTAAAAAAAGAGGATGATGAGCCACTATTTCCCTTTCAATGTCACGCCTAGACACAAGGAGTGTAGGCTTAGAACTCTTATCTTTTTTATCTTTTTTATCTTTTTCACTCTCCCTCTTTTTCTTCATGATAACTTGGTCCTCATGGACTTCTCTTGGAGAGAGAGATTTTAAAGTAACCTTGTGACCATGGATTTCAAAAGATAATTTGTTGGTAAAGCCATCATGTAAAACTTTTCTATCAAATTGCCAAGGCCTTCCCAAAAGAACATGAGTGGCTTCCATGGGCACAACATCACATAATACCTCATCTTTGTATTTTCCAATGGAGAAATGGATGAGGACTTGTTTATTAACAATTATTTCTCCTACTTCACTAAGCCATTGTAACTTGTAGGGCTTTGTATGAGAGATAGTAGGCAATCCAAGCTTATCTACTACTCTTGTACTAGCCACATTTGCACAACTACCCCCATCCACTATCAAGGAACAAATGTTGTTTTGAATAAGACATCTTGTATGGAAAATATTTTCCCTTTGACTTTCATCAAAAGGTTGTGAAACTTGTCCAAGAAGTCTTCTCACAACTAACAAGTCCCCTTCAAGTGGACATTCGCTCTCTTCCTCACTAGATGCATGAGAATGCAATGAATGCTTTGAAGAATCCGAATCATGCTCACTAACTACAATGCCCTCATGCATGTACATACTTCGTTTGGAAGGACAATTTGCAGCAATATGACCATAACCCATACATTTAAAGCATTTAGTGTTAGATGTTCTAGTGGGAGACTTAGGTCTAGATGTTGATGGCTTAGATTCCTTGGGTTTGAAAGAAGAATCTTTGGAAGGATGTTTAGAAAAAGAAGTTTTGTTTCTCCAAGACTTGGAGTAGTATCCATTATTGGAAGCATTTTTAAAAGAGTTTTTCTTAGCAAGTTGGGCTTCCACCTTCATTGCAAGATGAACTAAAGAGCCCAATGATGAATACTCTTGTAACTCAACAATGTCTTGGATATCCTTCCTAAGACCACTCACAAACCTAGCAACCATGGCTTCTTCACTTTCTTCTAATTCAATTTTAAGCACAAGCGTCTCAAGCTCCTTATAATATTCATCCACATTTAGCGTGCCTTGTTGAAACCGTTGGAGTCTCAACATGAGGTCTTTCCTAAAATGTGGGGGCACAAACCTAGCGCGCATATGATCCTTTAAAGAGTTCCAAGAGTCCACGGGAGGACCCTTGTGATAGATAATGTCCTTTACAATTCCATGCCACCATTTCATGGCATAATCACTAAACTCTAGGGTGGCTAGCTTGAGCTTATGCTCATCTTGGATCTCATGGATCTCAAAAATTTGTTCACACTTAGCCTCCCAATCTAAATACACATTTGGATCACTAGAACCATTAAAACAAGGTAGTTTGACCGAAGGAAGCTTGGACTTTGCATCATGGTAGAAGCCATTGCCGTAGTGAATTCTTTCCCCTTGATGATGATGTCTTTGTCCATGGACTTGGGGTGGAGGTCTCCTTCTCCTATGCTCATCTTCACGGCCAACATCATTTGAAGAAGCTCTTGAAGATGGTCTATGAGAATGATGTCCATCATGGATAGAAGGAGATGGTCTAGATTGTTGGACCTCCATCTTTTGCATTTTTTCCTCCAACCTTCTAATTGTTCTTTGAGCTTCATGTAATTCACCAAGAATGGAAGCTTTGGAAGGAGAATTCTGCTTGTAGGAAGCATCACTTGAAGATCCAGCCATTTGTAAAAAAAAAAAAAAAAAAAAAAACAGCAAACACACAAAACAGCAAACAATTTAAAAATTAGCAAAAACAGTGAGCTTTGCAATTGAAACTGCCGAAGTGAATTTAAGGCTGAAAAAGATATCACTCTCAAAGAAATAATGTTCTTGCTCCAATCTGATCTTGAGGCCTTGGAATCCTCAAATGAAATATGTCAAAGCAAGCACACCAATCTTAAGAGCAAACCACCACAAAACCAAAGAAACAATAAAGACAAACAAGAAAAGGTATAAGCAAGGAAAGGTAATTGCAAAAGGAAAACTATATGTAAGACAAACTCAAAGAGTAAGAATGAAAGACAATCAAGAAAATAAAGAACTCAATGAGAAAAGTAGGCACACAAAAGAATACCTAAGGAAAAGCACTAGAGTAGATGAAGAAAACAAAAAATTTAGCTACTGGAAATTTTTTTTTTTTTTTTATGCAAACTGTGTTTGATATTCACTGATTTAACTGGAACGTTGTAGAGCGAACTGGATTATGAAATTTATACCACAGAAACTTCAAGATGTTAACTCAAAAATGGCACTGGAAACAATTAAAAAAAGTAAGCCAATTGAGAGAAATAAATTTTTAAAAATCACTGCCAGATTACCGTATTTTTTTCGGCAGGAATGTACACTTTTTTTATTTTATTTATCATTTTTTGTGTACTTCATATTTTTGAATGATTCTTTTTTCTATTCTTTTCTAACACTTTGAATATCTCAAATCCAGAATTTCAGAATTTTAAAGTACGTAAATCAGTTGCAATAAGGAAAAACAGTAAGCACTCTTTTCAGAAACAGAGGAATCCTAATAGGAATAAAAAAAAACAGAATGATGAACTAGCAAAGACATAATAGAAAATGATGTATTGGAACTTGTATAGGTCTAGAATACAAGTATGAACTCAATTCTAAAAAGAAAATGCACAAAGGATCAACATCAATTCAGAATATTATATGACACCAAAGCAAGAAACAATCAAAACAATAAAAGTACTACTAGAAGTAATGACATATATGGAATAACATGACTAAGACAAAACTTGACATGATTCAAAAATTAAAAGACACAACACAAATTGTAACAAGTGAAAGGAAGCTTAAGGTAAACTCTAGGAAGGATAATGCCATTCCAAAAGAGCAACCATACTCATAAGAATTATGAGTGCCATAAACCTTTCCACAAACACTTGGAGCAAAAGAAAAACAGCAATAATACTCAATTAAAATTCTAAAACAGAAACTTAAATTGCAAGAAATTAAAAAGAGCTCTTGAAATAAAGTGCACACAACTCAACAATTAAACAAGAATGAACCTAAGACTCATGATACCACATGATGTGATTCCAATAGCCACATAGAACAAGATTCTTGACACTTTGAGGAATCACCTTGAGCTGGAAAATATAGAGGCACTTTCTTAGAAGTTGGATCATGGTTCTAAGTCAAGAACTCACCAATAACAAGTACCAATTCCCAAACTCATTTGGTTGAACCAAATATTGTCAAATTGAATCAACAAAGGAAACATAAAATGAATTGACCAAACAGAATTATGCAAGAACACATAAGAACCGAACATAAAAGGAATTGAAAACAAAAACAGAACACATGTGCTGGAAAATGGAATAGCCGAACCAAAACATGCTCAAGAACACAAGACAACAAGAGTAATTGAAAGAGAAGAAAGGAAGGAGAAGAGAATGCTCATGAAGATGGAAGATAGGTTGGATGTTCACGCCACTAGAAGTATGGATGCTCCTAGATGAGTGTGGAAGCCGCCACTTGAGGAAACCATGGTCCTTCAAGATAAGACTAGAGTAGAAGCTCAAAAGCTCTCCAAATGCTCACTCCAATTTTGAGTATAGTTTCTTTAGATGAATTCAAATCTGAAATTTACAAGGAAGGCACCTCTATTTATAGCCTAAGGTGCTGAAAAATTGAAAGCTAAAACAAATCAAAATTCCCTCCAAAACAAGCTAGAACCGGCGCTCAAAAAGCAAAGCAAGGAAGGTGTGATCCTTTCCTTCACTTTGGCACCCCCTATTCTACTCCTACACCTATCTACTAATACACCCCCCTAAAGCTCCTAACTAAAGCCTAAAAGATGCTATAACAAAAGAGGTTTCTAAGGTTTCCCTCTAAGCACCTTCAACTAAAGACACTAAAAAAAGAGAAAATAAATGTCCTCTAGCTCCCAAGGCTTTGAACATGCTTCTTGTAATCCTTTGAGGTGGACTTTGACCTCATGGGCGTCCTCCATTTGTGCCTCCACCTCTTCTTGAGCTTGATGAGTGGCCTCCATGTTCTCTTGGGCTTGATCTCCATCAGAAGTTGTCTTTTAAATTAATAGTTTTACACCAATAAGTATTTTGGTGTAATACTTTATATTATGTGTTATTATTTTGGTAATAGACTCAAATTCTAGATGAATTTGAGATGCTAGTATTTGAAAGATCTAGATGTTATCTTCTGAATGAATTGATTCTTTATCGATTTCATTCTTATAGCTTGAGGAATAGAAACCAATATTTTCAAAATCTCTAGAACATAAAAGGGATAGTTACCAACCAGTGTAGAACAAGTTGCAAGTTAGATTTAGTTGTGTCATGGTTCAGTTTCAAATAGATATAAATTATGGAGAGTAAATAAACAGTATATGGAAGGATTAAAAGTTAAAACATGTGTTTTCATAGAGAGTAACAGAGTTATTTTCCAAGATGAAAGTAGGAATTTTCTTCTTTGATCCATAGTTTGGAAGATGTTAGTGTCGATAACGCAATATAAGATGGCTCTAACTAAACAACAAAGCTTAAAAGGAAATTTGAGATTTGGTGAGAAAAAAGTTTACAAGTTGATTTTTTCACCCTTAGAAGTATCAATGACATTGGTAAAGAGGAAAGATGAGACATCTTAGTTGTGCATATGTTTTAGTTAGACAAAGAAAACTATTGAAAGGCAACAGACAGAGAAATTACTTGGATAGGAGCAAAATTTTCATGCAGAATGGATGTTGTTTAGTTTATATAGATTTGAAAGCATTGTATGATTCAGAATTGACACACTCCTTTATGTTAAGTATGTAAGTGATGAATTTGAATTTTAATCTAGGGATGGATTGGCTATCTGCAAATCACATTCTCAAAGGTTGTGCTCAACAGAAGATAGTGTTTCCAAATTCCAATGAGTTAGAATCTATGTTTACTCAATAAATATGGTCTGAATTGAAGGAAGGATCAAGCTGTTTTATAATCTTAACTTAGATGGGAGTTAAGAATGAAGATGAGATGAGTAGTATACCTGTGGTGAAGGAATTCGTGGACGTATTTCCAAAAGAAATACATGGATTACCTCCTAAGAGAGAAGTGGCATTCTCCATTGATCCAGTACTTGGAGTTGGACCAGTGCCAATGGGACCTTACACAATGGCTCCAACCGAGTTGATTGAACTGAAAAAGCAAGTTGAGGATTTGTTGGAGAAATAGTTCATCAGGCCCAATGTAACTCCATGGGAGGGCTCTGATGCTTCTAGTTAAAAAGAAAGATGGAAGGTCTTAGTTGTGTGTAGATTACAGACACTTGAATAAGTTGACCATCAAGAACAAGAATCCTCTGCCCAAAATTGATGACTTGATGGATTAGTTACATGGAGCCTCAGTGTTCTCAAAGATTGATTTGAGATCTGGATACCACAAGATTTTGGCAAAGGCTGAAGATGTTCAGAAGACAACCTTTAGGTCTTGCAATGGACAATATGAATATGTGGTTATGCAGTTTGGAGTAACAAAATGCTCCATCTCTGTTCATGGATTACATTAATAGAAATTTCCGTCCTTTCTTGGATAAGTTTGTTGTAGTCTTTATAAACGACATACTTATTTATTCAAGGACCAAGGAAGAACATGAAGAGCATTTGAAGATAGTGTTGGGGATTCTGAGGCAGAAGCATTTATATGCTAAGTTCTCTAAGCGTGAGTTCAGGATGAAGGAAGTTAACTTCTTAGAGTATGTGATATCAGCTCAGGGGATCTCAGCGGGTCTAGCCAAGGTGGAGGTAGTGCTTCAAGGGGAAACAAACTAAGACAGTCTCAAAGATAAGAAGTTTTATGAGTCTAACTGGCTACTATCGGAGGTTTGTTGCATATTGTTCCAAGGTAGTAACACTTTGACACAACTAACTCACAAAGATCAATTTTTTTTACTTGGACTGACAAATGTGATCAGAGTTTCATCGAGTTAAAGAAAAGGTTTACTAGTGCTTCAGTGTTAGTGATTTATGATACAGGAAAATCTTTTGAGGTTTACTATGATGCTTCACATCAGGGATTATGTTGTGACTTGATGCAAGAGAAGAGAGCAATTCAATATGCTTAAAGGCAACTCAAGTTTCATGAGAGAAACTCTCCTACGCATAACTTAGAGTTGGCAGCTATGGTGTTTGTTTTGAAGATTTTGAGACATTATTTGTGTGGAGCTCAATTTCAGGTGTTCATTGACCATAAAAGTCTTAAATACTTGTTTGATTAAAAGGAGTTGAACATGAGGTAGAGAAGATGGATGGAGTTTTTGAAAGAATTTGATTTCCAAATGATGTATCATCAAAGGAAGGCTAATGTAGTTGCAGGTGTTTGAACAGGAAGTCATACAAGTGTCAATAATGAAGATTGAAGATTAGAAGTTGATAAAAAAAATCCATGTTAATCATATTAGTTGTAGTAAGTTAACTATAACTAATGATTTCCTTGGAATTATCAAGGAAAAGCAGTTAGAGGATCCTAATTTGAAGTGTACTGTGGATTGGCTAGGTATAGATCAGGCTAAGGATTTTGTGATGGGAGAAGATGAGATTGTGAGATTCAATAACAAAATTTGCATACCTACAAATGAAGAGTTGAAGAGAATTATCTTAGAAGAGGGTTAGAAGAGTCATCTTAGTCTACATCCTGGTATGAATAAGATATACCGAGATGTGAAGGAGTCCATTTGGTGGTCAGGCATGAAGAAAGAAATAGCTTGGTATGTTGTTGCATGCTTGACACGTCAGAAGACAGAGGTAGAGCATCAGAGACCTGGTGGTTTGTTGCAACAATTGGATATTCCTGAGTGGAAATGAGATAACATTGTTATGGATTTTTTTACTCATTTACCAAGATCAGTAAGAGGTCATGATGCAGTATGGGTGATAGTTGATCGAGTAACGAAGAATGCTTAATTTTTTCTAGTTAATTTGAGCATATATATGGAGTGCATGGAGTTGGCACAGTCGTACAGAGGAGAAATTGTGAGATTTCATGGAGTGCCTTCTAGTATTGTTTCGGATAGAGATCCCAGGTTTACTTCACGGGTTTGGTAGACTCTACAAGATTCTTTGCGAACTAGATTGAGAATGAGCTCAGCATATCATCCTCAAACAGATGGGCAGTCTGATGAGGACCTAGGAGAGAGTGCGCCTACTGACTAGGCCCAATCTCTGAGGAGGAAGACTAGGAGCATGCCTCAAGACATAAGGCCAGGTCAGGATTCTCCAGCCACTACCTCAGCACCTAGTTTTCCCTAGAGGATCACGAGGAGCAGAGCACAGACCTTAGGTGTTGAGCATCAGTTGGTTTCATTATTTTTAATTTCAGTAGAATAGGTGTCATTTAGCATAAAAGGAGGGGGTGAGCTATCATTTTGAGCTTGTTTTGACCTACCTTCTAGAATGTTAGGATGATGGTGCGGCATTGACCAAGGTCAATACCCTAGTCGCACCATATTTTCCCTTTTCCCAACATACCCCTCTTGTTTGTTTTCCAAGGCTTCTTCACTTATAAATAGGAGGCCTCTCTTATTGTATTTCCATGTTGAATTTTGAGAAGTAAAGAAACTATGCATAATTTGTGTGAGCTTATAATGAGACTTGTTTCCTCTTTACATGGTCTTATCTTGAAGAGTGTGAGACTCTCAAGTGGCGGCCCTTCGACTCATCTTGGTGGCCTCCACACCCCAAGTGGCGTGATCATCCTCACCATCCCTTCCCTAAGTTTCTTCTTCCAGTTTCCTTTCCATTTTCCATTCCATTTATGCTTTTAATTTCATATATTGTTCCTTGAATTGTGCTTTCGGGTTTTAGCTCATTTATTGAGTATGGATCATCATTTGGTTTGGCAATGACCACCATTGAGGCTTACCATGTTCCCATTTCATTTTCGCAATTGCATTCCATATTCACCATATCTTGTTTTTCCATCTTTGCCTTTGTGAAGTGAACTTTCACACTTACTTAACCAATTGATTAAGTTCGTGTCCAGTGTGAATCGTCCTTAGGTCCTCACCATTAATTGCTAAAATCTCAATCCTAAGTAAAGTGTTAAAAATGGCTAAATCTAAAATTAACTCACATCATAGTCCGAGAGAACGATCCATTCCTTAGAAGATCTATTGAGGATCATGTATTTTGGATCATTTGGGAAGTTGGGATGAGATGTTGTCTCTGGTGGAGTTCACTTATAATAATAGTTATCATGCCAGTATTGGGATGATACCATATGAAGCTTTGTATGGGAGGAAGTGCAGAACTCCTTTATGTTGGTATCAGAATGGTGTTAATTCAACAGACCACTGAGAAGGTGAAGCAGATACAAGACATAATGAAAGCTTCTCAAGTATGAAGAAATCCTATGCAGATAAAAGGAGAAAACCTTTGGAATTTGCAGTTGGAGACCATGTATTCATGAGAGTGACACCAACCAAGGGTGTAGAACGAGCTATCAGATCAAGGAAATTATCTCCTAAGTTTGTTGGACCATATCAAATCTTAAGAAAGATAGGTCCAGTGGCTTATGAGATTGCTCTACCTCCTCAATTAGCAAATTTGCATAATGTCTTTCATGTATCATAGTTAAGGAAGTATATCTTAGACCATAGTCATTGGAAGTGGATGATGTGCAAATCAAGGATAATATGTTTTTTAAAGTAAAACCATTTATGATTGAAGATCGTCAGCGTACACAACTTAGAGGCAAGATCATCACTATGGCATAGGTAGTGTGGGTTGATAGGTTTGATGATTCATCTTGGGAAATAGAAGAAACCATGAGAGAAACTCATCCATAACTCTTTTATGGTAAGTCAATTTTCAGGGACGAAAATTTTCTTGTAGGGTAGAATGTAAGGATCTAGAAAATAACCTTAGAGTGGAAGTGGTATATTTTAAATGGCAACTAAATATTTTATTATTAAAATGAAAAGAACATATAAATAGAAAAATCAGTTATTCAGGTTTCATTTTAAAAGAACCACCATTTTGACCTCCTCGATCATCAACTTGACGATTGGAGTTTGTAATTAGACTCCTGGCAGTGAACTCTACAAGATTGCCCGATAAAATAAGTTCATTCTAGGCTCCTTTTCCTTTGAGTTAGTTTTGATTTGGTTAGGTTTTTCTTTAGTTTAAACTTGCATGTGATGCTTTTATCTTCAAAAGTAGTCTCTGTTAGCTCAGGGTCCTAGTGGTATAGTTAGAATTTTTATCAAGACTTTGTGGTGCAGGTTAGGCTAACCTTGAGCTTTTGGTAGTTTGGAACTCTTACGGAGCATCTGCTCAAGTTCAAGTAAGGGAAGCTAGTTTTAAATTTTCAATAGAACCTTAGGCTAAAAGATCTGAATGTGGAGGTGACGTGGTCACCAATCTCAATTTTTTTTTAAGGATTGTCTCTTTTAAGAGTAAAGTAATAAATTAAATGAAAGGGTTGATTTTGATTATATAATGATTTGTAAGGTGAATAAGTTGATGAAAGTGTTGTGACTGAGAATTGAAAGTGGTTGAATGGTAATATAAATGAGTTGAATAGTATTTGTATAGTTTGTTGAATTACTTAAAATGTGATGTTTGATGAGAATTGGTTGTTTGACTTTAGATGATGTTTGATTTAGAAAGCATATATAAGTAAGAATTTTCATTTTTAACGTGTAGATTATTAAAATTATGAGTTGAATGATAATTGATTCAGGAATATAATAGGATTATGTAGATTTCTCTGCATATCTTGCTCAGGCGAGCTAATTCTTGCTCAAGCGGGAATAGAATGGAAAGATGGGGAGCTCTTGGGTCCATTCTCGCTCAATCGAGAAGGAATCTTGCTCAGGCAAGGCCTAGGATGAAATTTTGTGTGCGCTCTGCTTGAATCTCGCTCAAGCGAGGGAATTTTCGCTTGGCAGAACCCATTCTCGCTCAAGCTAGACTCTCTATAAAATAAACAAACATAATTTTTTTTGTTTGCTTTTGAAAGCCTAGTTTATTATTGCATATTATTTTTATGTGAAAAATCTAATTTTTATTTAAAAATATGGCTAAAGGAACTTAATTATGTGTTTTAGTGAATTTTGATATATGTTTGGATTGTTCAGAAAGTTTAAAATATGTTGTGATTGAATGGTGTATTGATGTGTTAAATGAAGTGTGAAATGATGCGAAAGGGTGATCAAAACATAGTATTTTCAAGAAAGGAAATACCATGTTGAGATTGTTATTATGGTGTATTGATCTGTTAGGTCCCGATCCAATGAGACAATCCTAACTCTACTAATATAATGAAATCACATATATGAAGTTATTTAGTTGGTGAGAGTCGATGGAGGTTCATATGACTTTGTCTACGGTTTGAAATATAATCTATTTTTCAGGTCATATGAATTTACCCTGTCATACGAGATGATGAGATATTGAGATGTTTATGCACACGGCTGTGTGGATTCACAACGAGTAGTATGACAAGTGCTGATCTCAGGATTCTAATTTCAATACATGAGTCTTCTAGAAGTAGAGTCAAGTTTCTATATGTTGTGAGTCCATAAAAGTCTGACATGAGAAAAATGAATTGTAAATTTTTTATAAACACTTGATGGTATGTGTAATGCATGAGAATTGATGTCTTTATATGGATGTTAAAATTTATATTTATATTATCAGTTTTAAAAATAGCTAGTGTACTGGCCAGACCTCGAACATCGGCTGAAGAAGAGGTCGGCATCAGACGTCAAAATCGGACTTCGGTGGTCCGATAATAATAATGGGTCACGTAAGCTGGGCCCCACAAAAAGTATGAGTTAACATGAGTAAACACCCATATACTAGAAAGTCCTAAATCACGAGATGATCATGCATGGCGTGTGTATAGTACATTCGGGTACGACTTAAGCAAGTGTTCCCTAGAGGCACTAAGGCCCGTAAGGGTTAGGGTTTTCGGGGAAAGACTGCATGCATGACACATGAATAATTAGGGCACTCACAGAACAGATGACGCCGTAGCGCTGGTACAAAAGTTGTGTCGCGGTTGCGCTAAGCTTGTGCAACGCGTCACAAGATGCCTCACCAGCGAACCCTAATTCCACTTAAGGAAAGATCCTTGAGGGATAGGGAAGTTGACCTAATTACAGCCTATATAAAGAGTGGTAAGAATCCTAGAAAAGGTACGTCGTTTCTAAGACTGAAATTGCTTTACATACTTACTGTTTCTTAGCCCAGTACTGACTTGATTGTCGGAGTCCAAACAACAGGTAGGGCCCCAAGGAGAGAGCGGAAACCACCAGGAGATAGGAGGAGCCACCATCTGCCTTTGATGTCAATGGCGGCTGAGTCAACCGGTGAAAACTAGGTCCCATTCACAATCATGTTGAGAGCCAAATAGCAACAACTCATGGAGACCAAACGTGTCCTTCAGCAGGTGGTAGCAGCGTTCAGGGTTGATCAGGATCGTTTCCAGGTCGACCTGGCCGCGTCACAAGCAAGCAATGAAGAGTTGCGCAAAATTAACGAGGAACTGCGCAGGAGTTTGCAGCATGTAGGAGAACGTACGGTGGATGAGCGAGTCCCGCCCATGCCAGTTAGGGCTCGCCCCATGCCATTCTCTCAGACGATCATGGACACTGTGATACCAACAACATTCATGGGCCTGAAGGTCACCTTCACAGGTGTAGAGGCCCACATGCCCATATCACAGCTTTCCACACCTAGATGATGCTTTCAGGAGGCTCCGACGCCATGCACTATAAGTTGTTCATGAGTACGCTGTCAGGCACAACATTGGACTGGTTCGTCAGTCTTCCTGATGAACACATTACTTCGTTCCATCAATTCTCAACGTTGTTCAAAGAACAGTACATTGTCAACTTGCCTCCCCCTCAGTGTCTTACGATCTTTTTGACGTAAAGCAATACCAGGGAGAGTCATTGAAAGATTTCTTAAAAAGATTCGGGGCACAGGTGGTGAAGCTGCACACCAAGGACGAAGACATGACAGTGCATGCCTTCAGGAAGGGAGTGCTGCCAGGACCCTTCAGTGATTCACTAATAAGATGTCGCCCCAAGACGTTTTGCGAGATCAAACGTCGAACTGTGGCCCACATTGTCACAGAAGGAGAAGTCACAGAAAAGCGCGGTAGCGTTGGCCCTATTCGACCTCGGGGAACCGCTCGTCCTCAGCCTATGAGGGTACATGAGGCCACAATGGAGAAGAATGCCCCGGGAGCACAACCACTGTATGAAGCAAGGAAGCCCCAAATCAGGGCACGTACGAGAGAAAACGCCCCACCAGACACAGTTTTCAGGTGGACCTTAAGGAGCTTATCGCCATCCCCGAAGTGGCCGGCAGATTAAAGTCTCCACCGAAGACCGATAAGAGGCTAGGGCCCAGCAAAAACGCTTGGTGCGAGTTCCATCAAACTTTTGGCCACAGCCTGCGCAACTGTCTGACATTGGGATTTCAGTTAGATGAACTGGTAAGGAACGGTTTCTTAAAGGACTACCTGCAAGAGCCGCAGGGGGCCCTGACGTCAGCGGCCCCAACAGGAGATCAGGGGCACGAGGTGCCCATTCATGGAGAGATCAGCACCATCGTTGGAGGATTCTCAAAAGGAGTGTGTACCGCCTCCCAGCGTAAGAAATATGCCAGGGGAGTGATGACAATAGAAGCACAGGAGTCAGACCAGACACCCAAGCCCGACCTTGTCTTCACCAAGACTGACTTGCAGGATGTGGTCCCACACAACAATGACCCAGTGGTGATCTTTGTGGTGACAGTGGGCAGAAAGGTACATTGCGTCCTTGTTGACCAGCGAAGCTCGAACGACATGATGTTCAGGTCGACCTTCAACAAACTACATCTATCTCCTGACCAGTTGAGGCCTTACGACTACTGCCTGTATGGTTTCGTGGGAGACCAGGTAGAAGTGCGGGGGCACGTAGAGTTGAGGACAACCTTCACTGACGACACGACTTCCCGCACTACTAACATTAGGTACCTTGTTGTTAATGCTCCCTCAGCCTATAACATACTTTTGGGCAGGCCTGCTTTGAACAAGATTGGAGCAGTAGCCTCTTCGAGGCATATGAAGATGAAGTTGCCTTCCCTTGAAGGAGAAGTGATCACCATGAAGTCTGATCAAAAGGAGGCTAAAAGGTGTTACAAGAACAACCTCAAGACCAAGAGAGGAGTGTGTGCAGTCACCACCCAACCTCCAAAGGAAGAAAGGGTCCCCCGAGAGAGATGACCCGAGCCTGCAAAAGAAGTATTGGAGAGGGAGATCGGGGGAAAGAAGTTCAAGCTTGGCAATTCTTTAGGCCAAGAGACGCAAAACCAAATTGTTGAGGTCATAGCACGACACATGGATGATTTTGCATGGTCAGCCTCAGATATGCTTGTGCAGGACCTTTCAAGTTCAAAAACAACAACACAAACAAACTAGGGATTTGTCTTCATCAAATAGGGGGAGATTGTTGAACAAGATGCTTTGATGTCTCCAAATCAAAGAGGAAAGCTTGAAGACCTTGCTGTTGGGTGTGTGTGTGTTGTCTAATTGTTTGGAACTTGTTAATTCACTCCTTAAGATGATCCAAGTTCATTTGAATCCTTAACCTTTTGAAAAGATGAGTTTTTTAAAATGTTGTTAAAATTTCAACAAGTTGTTTCAAATAACAGGTTGTTTTACCTTAGCAGGTTTTGAAAAGCTTGACTTTGTTGTCAAGTCAATTCAACCTGTTTCGACAAAACAATCGATTGTTTTCCTGAAAACCTTAACAGAATTTTGTTAAGTGGTTTTAATATGTTTTAAATGATCCTAACTAACTTGGCTCCTTTATTAAATGGTTTTGACCACTTGGTGGGTCGATATAAAGGTAGTCTCAGATATGCTTGTGCAGGACCTTTCAAGTTCAAAAGCAACAACACAAACAAACTAGGGATTTGTCTTCATCAAATAGGGGGAGATTGTTGAACAATATGCTTTGATGTCTCCAAATCCAAGAGGAAAGCTTGAAGACCTTGCTGCTCGGTGTGTGTGTGTGTTGTCTAATTGTTTGGAACTTGTTAATTCACTCCTTAAGATGATCCAAGTTCATTTGAATCCTTGACCTTTTGAAAAGATGAGTTTTTTAAAATGCTGTTAAAATTTCAACAGGTTGTTTGAAATAACAGGTTGTTTTACCTTAGTAGGTTTTGAAAAGCTTGACTTTGTTGTCAAGTCAATTCAACCGATTGTTTCGACAAAACAATCGATTGTTTTCCTGAAAACCTTAACAGAATTTTGTTAAGTGGTTTTAATATGTTTTAAATGATCCTAACTAACTTGGCTCCTTTATTAAATGGTTTTGACCACTTGGTGGGTCGATATAAAGGTAGTCTTAGATATGCTTGTGCAGGACCTTTCAAGTTCAAAAACAACAACACAAACAAACTAGGGATTTGTCTTCATCAAATAGGGAGAGATTGTTGAACAAGATGCTTTGATGTCTCCAAATCCAAGAGGAAAGCTTGAAGACCTTGCTGCTGGGTGTGTGTGTGTTGTCTAATTGTTTGGAACTTGTTAATTCACTCCTTAAGATGATTCAAGTTCATTTGAATCCTTAACCTTTTGAAAAGATGAGTTTTTTAAAATGCTGTTAAAATTTCAACAGGTTGTTTGAGATAACAGGTTGTTTTACCTTAGCAGGTTTTGAAAAGCTTGACTTTGTTGTCAAGTCAATTCAACCGATTGTTTCGACAAAACAATCGATTGTTTTCCTGAAAACCTTAACAGAATTTTGTTAAGTGGTTTTAATATGTTTTAAATGATCCTAACTAACTTGGCTCCTTTATTAAATGGTTTTGACCACTTGGTGAGTCGATATAAAGGTAGTTTTACGCTCCTAATCTTGGAGTAAGAGAAAGAGTTTATCAAAACATTTTTTCCAAGATTTAAAAGAGCTTTGGATCATTCTTAAGTGTGTGGAATAGGATTGGGTTGTAATTCTGATCTTTAAACTTTGTAATACCCATGTGTATTCTATTCCCTTCTTCCTTGATTACTGTATTTCTGTAGTTGTGTTGCCAAGGAGTGTTGTGTGTTCTTGAGGTGTTCAAGATCAACATTCTTGGTGTGGTTTGCCAAAGGTAGTGTGTTTCTTGAGGGGTTCAAGGTCACTACTTTTGTGTGTGATGTTTGTAATCTGGTTTTGATTGCATAGTGGATTACCTAGTGGTTTCTGGGGACTGGATGTAGCTCTTGGTGTAAGAGTGAACCAGTATAAATATATTTGTGTGATTCTCTCTTTCCCTGATCTCACATATATCTGTTTTAAGTTGTTTTCATTAATTGCTGATAAAAACAACCGATTGTTTCGACAAAACAACCGATTGTTTTTCTGATATCATCTTAAAACAGTTTTGGGTATTTGTTTCCTTGATTCTTTTCTTTGTAATTCAGCATTGATTTTCATTATACCTACAAAGTTTGAGAAAATCCCTCTTAAGCAATTCACCCCCCTCTCGTTTAAGGCCATATTCTAACATATCATTGATAAGTAAGTACATTATAAACTTATGTATGTTACTAATTAAGCATCTACTAACGTGGTTTTTTGTATTAATTAGCTCATGGCATGGATATAATATCCTAAAAGGTCGATCCAGTTAAAATTTTCAAAATTTGAACTCGATAAAACTAAAGGTTTGTAATTTTTTTTTCTTTCTCTTTTCATTGTTTATCAATATTAACTTTTACTTTTTATTGAATTATAGTGTAATAAACAACTATGAAGCTATGAGTGATGGAAGAGGGCCAAGCACAACCTCATATAAAAAGACAAGAGCCAAGACGTGAGCATTCAAAGCCAAACCAAGAGCGTCTAGGCCAAAGGAAGGAGCGTCTAGGCCAAAGTGAAGAGCGTCTAGCACAAGGTGGAGAGCGTCTAAAGGGAGAGCGTCTAGAAGGAAGGGTAGACCGTCTAGGACCTATTACTAGGTCCATCACCAAGCTACGGATGTGAGACTTGGGCCAAGCTATGGATGGGAGAAGAAGCAACTTGTATATGCTACATGAAGGCCCATTAAGGATAGCTTAGTATTAGTTGTGGTGTAAATAGCATAAACTTGATTCCATGAGACTTGACCTAGATTTGCTAAAGATTTGGTCACTTTCTAGAAGGATTCTCCACATGGCCATTTGCTCCATGTGATGTAAATTTGCATTTCATTTTGATTAGCATTAGGGTTGCATTATGGTCGTCCTTAGCCTATAAAAGGAGGAGCCTACACCTTGTATTTTCAAGATTGAATAGAGTATTGTTATGCTGCCAATTTAGTGCCATACATTACTCCTTGCCTAGCTTCTAGGTTTTAATCTTCATTTCACCACCTTCAAAGGGGCTGGCCGAACCTCCCCATTTCCACACTCTTCATGCACCTTCAAGGTCACCACACCTCTTAGGAGGACCTTGTTCATCTCTTCCATTAAGCTTTCGCACCATCTTCCACAAACATCCAAGAAGAGCTCATAGGAAATCCATCATTTGGTATCATGAGCTATGGTTCTTCAAAGATGAGTATCTCTTTGTCTTTTCTTTTGAGTTCTTCTTATTTCCTAGTTGTTCATCTTGTTTCCATATTGTCTTGCTGTTTTAATTTTCATTTTTGAATTGGTGTGCTGTTTGGAATTTCCAATCGGTGCATCTTGTTCAATTGTTCTTGAGCAATCTTTGTGCAATTTTTGGTAGGATTCCATATAGTTTGTGTTGCTGTTTTATTTTAGGTATTTGAGTCCTTATTGCAATTTTAATTGGTTCATATTGTGTTCATTTGAGTCTTTTAATTTCTGAATCTATATGTGTTTTGTCTAGTCATGTTTCTTCCAAAAATGTCATCAAATCCTAGTAGTACTTTTTTTGGCTTATTTGTTTCTTGTTTTTGGTATAAATGCTTGATCTGAATCTGCTGTGTTTTTTATCCTTTGGTGCTTTTTATTTTTAGCTTGAGTTCATATTTGTGCTTAGATCTACACAAATTCCATTTCACCAATTCCATTGTGTTTTTCTTTTGGTATATCTTGTTGTTTTTTCCAGATTTACAGAATTTCCTGTTTTGCATAACTCTGTGTTGGTTGTTTTGCTTAAGAAAATTATTTTCCCACATAATAAAATTCTGAGCCTCTGGATTTTGCAAGATTGAGGTGTTAGAGAAAGGACAAAAAAAGAATCAGTTCAAAAAAATCAATAGAAAAAAAATGATAAATATTATAAAAACAGTGTGCAATCCTGATGCTACAATTGGCGTAACTGGGCACTGATTTTAGAAAATTTATTAAAACAAAATGGTGCATGCGTTTGGAGTGAAACCAACGCCAGAATTTTGTTAAGATCTTAATTTGTTTGCATATAAATTTTCAGAAGCAAATTTTAAAAGGCCAACTCAGCATAAATCAGTGAAAATCACGCTCTCTGGACCACAACAATTATTTCAGTGGTGCTGTTTTTTATTTTGAAATCAAATCTAGTGCTATTCCTTAGGTTCCATTTTGTGTGCCATCCTTTCTTTGAGTACCTTTTTATTTGCTTGTCTAATTTCTTTGGAACTCTTTCTAGTTGTCACATTAAATTCCTTTTGTGTGGTACTGTTTTTCAAATTAATTTGTTTCTTGCTTTAATTCTTTGACCCCTAAGCTTGGTGGTGGATTAATTATCAATTGGTACTTGATTGAGTGGGATTTGACTTGAGGGGAGTCTAGTTGCTTAATAGGTGCTGGATTGAAGAATTAATTACCTAATTCCAAGAGGAACAAAGGCAAGGGGCAAAAACAAACACCTTCTAAATACACCACATACATTGGAAGGCCCAACAAAGAAGAGACAACAAAAAGAAGTGCAAATAGAAAAATCAACAAAAGGGAGTTCATCTAATTTCTTTCAACTTAACTCTTGTTAATTACTTGTTTAATTACGCAATTAGACGGTGAGTGTGTCTTCAAGGGCTCCAAGTGTCCAAGAAGCCTCACCTAGGGCCGACTAGTTTAGAACTATCTAGTTTAGCAATTGTTAATTGTTTTAATTGCATCTCTTTGCTTTAATTAGCTACGCTTATTAATTGTCTTTGTATTGTTTAAAGCTTAGTTAAATTTGCTTGGTTGATTAGATAGTTTGCATTGTTCCTTACATTCAAAATTTGATTTCTCCAACTTGATTGTGTTTTAAGTGGTTTACTAAGAGAAAGATTTGTGTGAAGATTTGGAGGGATAGTTTTTGGCTAAGGCAAGACTTGGTATTTAAGTAGTCCATTGTGACTCACCTCTCTTACTTGGAAAACTACCTTCTTTAACTTCCCTAATTTTTCTCAAAGTAAAACACTTCTATACACAAAACTCTAGTCATGTCTTCTCATTCTGCAAAGTCTATGGAAAGTGATATGAAGTCCATAAAATCCCTTTTGAAACAACTTGCAAAGGATGTTCAACTCATTTCATCTAAACAATTGGAGAATGAGGCCAAAACTAATAAATTGACTAAAGCAAAGGATGAGAAGTCTCAAATTTCAAAAAAATTACATTCTCATGCATATAGCTCTCAAGTTTATGATTCTTTTGGGGAAGAAAGTCTTGGGATAAATGAACCACCCCCTAGGAGAGCTAGAAAAGAGAGACAAGAAGACCTAAAGGAGGTTAAGGTAGAGCTACCTCATTTCTATGGAAAAGAAGATGTAGAAACATATCTATATTGGGAGATGAGGGTAGAGCAATTGTTTGCTTACAACCATGTGAGTGAAGAAAAGAAAGTACCCTTAGCTACCTTAAGTTTTCAATGTGATGCTATGTATTGGTGGAATGCCCTAAAAAGAGAGAGACATCTCCACAAGGACCCTCCCATTACATCTTGGAATGACCTTAGGGGAGCCTTGAAATGTCGCCATATTCCCTCACATTACAATAGGAAGTTGATGGACAAGCTCCAAAGACTTCATCAAAAAGATATGAGTGTAGAAGAATATTGGCAAAAGATGATATCATATATTGAGAGGGAAAGGATTAACAAGGACAACCATACCACCATAGCTAGGTTTCTAAGTGGTCTCAAACTTGAGATAAGAAACAAAGTTGAACTTTTACCTTATAGAGATTTAAATGACTTGATTCAACTTAGCATTAAAGTTGAAAAACAAATTTTGAGAAAACAATCAAGTCAAAAACAAAGTTCATACTATGTATCTTATGAAAAGGAAGAGTTCCATAGAGGGGAAGAACATATACAAGAACCATCTCTAGAAATTTCCCAAAACCTAACCAAGCATATCTCTCACACTCAAGCTAGAGAAATTCCATGTTTAGAATACCTTGGCAATGATCAATTAGCATCTCAATGTTCCAATGAAAGATCTATGATCTTAAGGGACAAAGATGAGAATAGTAGCCAAGAAAAAGAAGCTAGTGAGAGTGATGAAAATGTAAAAATAGAAAAGAAAGAGAACCTTGTGAAACAAAAGGCGTGGGAGAAGAGTGTTCCTTCCCACAAGGTCATTCAACAAGGCAAGCACATTGAAAATACCCTTGAAAACATGCTTCTTGTTGAACAACCTAGCCTTACCTCTTGTAAAGGAACACTTGCAAGCATGAGCAAAAAAGAAGAGTCTTTAAAAGAAGCTTGCATAGATAAAGATAAAGTAGATTATTTCTCATATGTGCTAGGATATCACCAAGTGAATGTCAAGTTATCTATAAGCATCTACAAAAACAAATTTTTATGTGAAGTAGTGCCTAAAGAAACTTGTCATGTCTTATTGAGACAACCATTGCAAAGTGTACAAATTCTCATAAACAATGGTTGTAACAACGAGACTATCTTTACACATAAGAGAAAAAGTCTTCATGAAGGAGAACTCATGGGCCAAATTAAAGTTGATAAAACTCTAGAGCTTTTAAAAGGAAAACTTTTGTCACCCATGAGAAAAGAGGTTCAAAGACATTACCTTAGGTACAATTCTTGTTTTCAAACTACACCTAAGGCAATGTCTCAAGAACTCTATACTCCTTCACCTTTTGTAAATGATCCTTGGGAAGACACAAACTTCATATTAGAGCTTCCTAGGACAACAAAAGGTTTTAATTCGATTTTCATGGATAAACTCTTCTCTAGAGAAGTGCTACATCTTCATGGTTTATCCTCAAGCATAGTGTTGGATAGAGCTCCAAATTTCGCAAACCATGATTTGAGGATTCTCTTTGGAAAACTTGCAACTAAGTTGTACACTTTAAATTCTTATCATCCTCAAAGGCATGGTCAAAATACATTTGAAAATCTAGCTCTTTCTACTATGCCTAGAATAATCATAAAGGACAAACACAACTCTAGAGATGAGCATACATACCATAAAGTAGTTCACAAAACTACTTGTATTTCTACTTTTGAGGTTATATGTGGGCTAAATCATCTTTCTCCTTTTAAGTTGTTACCATCTCCTATAGGATTTATGCCTAAAGAGAAAGTAACCACAAATGAACATTTCAAAATGCATAAGATGATTAGAGAACACGTACAACAATCAAAAGAGAAACATTGTCCAAAGTTGCCAAAACCAAAAGAAAAACAAAAATGGCAACATAGTAAAATTGATTTTCAAACTAACACCTATGCTTTATTTGATGATTTCTATAGGTGGACGTTTGATCCAGGAGGACAAGCTTTGGCGAAACAAGAGGCTACTAATTCGAGATCAAGTTTGTAGATCCGAGGATAGATCTTCTCAAGAAGGAGGAGATGATGGACACCATCCAGCCACATCCATCCCCCTAGTTGAAGAAAAAGTGTTGGATTTGAGGACAAATCCTTTTCAAGAGGGAGGGGATGATGGAAGAGGGCCAAGCACAACCTCATATAAAAAGACAAGAGCCAAGACGTGAGCATCCAAAGCCAAACCAAGAGCGTCTAGGCCAAAGGAAGGAGCGTCTAGGCCAAAGTGAAGAGCGTCTAGCACAAGGTGGAGAGCGTCTAAAGGGAGAGCGTCTAGAAGGAAGGGTAGACCGTCTAGGACCTATTACTAGGTCCATCACCAAGCTACGGATGTGAGACTTGGGCCAAGCTATGGATGGGAGAAGAAGCAACTTGTATATGCTACATGAAGGCCCATTAAGGATAGCTTAGTATTAGTTGTGGTGTAAATAGCATAAACTTGATTCCATGAGACTTGACCTAGATTTGCTAAAGATTTGGTCACTTTCTAGAAGGATTCTCCACATGGCCATGTGCTCCATGTGATGTAAATTTTCATTTCATTTTGATTAGCATTAGGGTTGCATTATGGTCGTCCTTAGCCTATAAAAGGAGGAGCCTACACCTTGTATTTTCAAGATTGAATAGAGTATTGTTATGCTGCCAATTTAGTGCCATACATTACTCCTTGCCTAGCTTCTAGGTTTTAATCTTCATTTCACCACCTTCAAAGAGGCTGGCCGAACCTCCCCATTTCCACACTCTTCATGCACCTTCAAGGTCACCACACCTCTTAGGAGGACCTTGTTCATCTCTTCCATTAAGCTTCCGCACCATCTTCCACAAACATCCAAGAAGAGCTCATAGGAAATCCATCAATGAGTGTGGCTATTACATTATGCAATGGATGATTACCATTGTAAAACTAGGCCTTGAAAGAGATTGGCATGAGGTAACATGATGGTTAATTATATTTATAATTCTTTAACATATATGTACATCTTAAAACTAATTTATGTCAACCGTATATTGTAATGCAGTTCTTCACGGATGAGCAACCAATGTCTTCGGAAGACATTCTTGGTCCACATATTTCCTAAATTTTTATAACTCTAGGATAGCTGATGATCAATAGTGTAGTGTAGGAATTAGATATATATATATATATATATATATTAGTATTTGTAATACAATTTTATGGATATATAAAATTTGATTCTCTCAATTTATGTCTTTGTCTGGTTGGGTTATAATTGAATAGGTTAATTTATATGGGAATTTGCATTAAACAGATTGAACTAAAAAAAACAACGATTTACAACGGTCGCTATTTACATAGCCGCATTTATAAATCCAGCGCAAGATTTATAAATGCGGCTCTTTACCATAGCCGCATTCGTAAATACGTTACTCCTCCCTGTATAAAATCATTCATAAGCATATACGAATGCGGCTATTTACCATAGCCGCATTTATAACTGGCATTTACGAATGCGGCTATTTAGTTGCTTTCTTATATCTTCAATTTAAAACTACGTGTACAACAAATGCAGCTATATAACTGTCGTTTTAAATATAAATTAGTCATCATTGTTTTTCCTTTCTGCATCAGTGATAGGAGAGAGGGTTGAACATTTTGGAGCCAAAATTTGAAAATTCAAAATAAAACTCTCCAATGAGAAGGTGTCATATGGAGGCATGCTTTCCATGTTTAGCTCACACCTTCAATGCTAAATCTTCTCCATTCCTAGGCTGCCATGTGGACGTCCATGTGCTCCATGCCAAGGTAATTATCGTCCTCTAACATACCCTAGACGTTTTAGGGTTACATTAGGCTCAAAGAAGCCCAATTGTTACCCTAACTATCACTTTTAACCCTAACTATACCTATTTTACTATTGTTCCAAATACAAGCCCAAAAGCCTATGCTACTTGGTCCAATTATTTTATGCTACTAGACCCAATACATGGCCCATGAAATCCTAAACACCTTTATACAATTTATTTAAGCTAAAGCTTGACCCAAAAATAATGTTCATTAGTCAGCCGAAACTCAGTCTTCTTGTGTTCTTCTGACCAAAGCTCTAGTTTATGTTTTGATGACTTGGAGGCCTTCTTGGATATGTTTGTACATTCCTTCACCCTAGAGTTATCCTCTTGATTGGGCCTACAAAAATAAACAAAAGCCCAATTAGACCCATATGTGCAAATAAATTCATAAATAACCTCTAGGTCTTCATCCTCCTTATTATGTGGTTATGTGTGTTTAGGGGCTCTGCCATCAGAAAGCCTCTCCGCCTTCGAGCATTGGTGTCTGTCTAGTCCTCATGGTGATGGTTTCTGAGTTTCCTTTGCAGTGAAAGTGGTTGTGGGAACAATTTTTTTTGGGCCCCACGGTAGGCACCAAATGTTATCGTTGGCTCGAGGTCAGTTGGAATCTGGATGTGCTCCGGATAGTCTCCCTTCAAGATCTAGTGATTCATCCTTCGAGGAAAGAGGGGGGACTCCACCTGTAGAAAATACTCTGACGCTCAAGTCAGTAAAAGCATAAAATTTTGTGTATATAGTGAATATAGTACTAAGATTCGAGTTCAGGTACTTCCTATGAGTGGTCATCTATTTATAAGTCTTCATGGGCTTGGATATTTGACACTGTTTCTTCAGGTTTTAATGTGGCATATTATAGTATCTTTTCATAAAATTTGAATGTCATGTATATAAATCGGAGTATTCTGTAATATATTTGGAGAGCATTTATGTAATATAATAAGGAAGATTGCGTAAGTAAATCAGAGCATTTATGCAACATAATCAAGGACGTTGTTCAGGTAAATCAGAGTATTTATATGGAGTAATCATGGATGTTTTAAGTATTAGATTATTACGTTTGGTTTTAGTAGTGTCAGATTTTCTCATTCCTTTAGGTCAAAAAGTAACGAGTTGGGATTGTTGATTTGTCCATTGGTCTGGACGAAGCCCTAATGTTTTTAACCCCTGGCCCAGGTGTTGTTGGGCCAGCTTCCCCGACCTGACTACTCGACTCATAGCCGAGCTAGGTCGGGATGGTAAAAAACCTTTTCTTTTTCTTTTCATGGAACTATAATTAAATATCAATGTATAGATTTAAGTTTGAGAAATCATAGTTTGATTTCTGAAAGTTTGAAGTTTTGTTAGTAGATATGCTATCATCATATATAATGGAGAATTGGTTTTAATATCTAATGAATTAGATATATGAAAAAACATATGATATTGTAATTCTAAGGGGTCAAAGGTATTATATGAGTGAAATAGGTAAATGACATTTTCTTATTCCACTAATAATCAAAATCATATAGATTGAAATATTATGTGGTTATAAATTGATGATATAAATTATTATTAAATTTTTCTATTGAATATACCAGAATAAATGAGTTTTTAATTCTAAAGAAATGAATTTTCAATTTTTATATTTTTAATTTTAAATAAATGAGTTTTCAATTTTCACATGCGGTATAAATGTTTTGAACTCGTGATCTGATTTTGTTCTTACAAATATTTTAGATGATTAAATATTATCATTCATCTCTACTTCTAAATTATGTGATTATTCTATCATATCATTATAACGACTTTTATCATTTAAAAATTAAAGTAGTATATGTCTAATTTAGAGTAAGGTCATGTTTTATTTAAGAGGTTTGTATTGAATTAAAAAAATGGAGTTTGAAATAATTTGAAATAAAATCTAGGTTTTACTTTATAACTGTGTGTATGAAAGGGGAGTTGAAAAACGTCAAATTTATTTAACTATTTTAGATTTAAAAGAAATTTCTCGCGGAATAGTTCCATTAAAAAAATTAGATTTTTGATTTAAACATATTGTTTTTATAAGATTTTTAAATATTAAATTTGCATACGTATAGCAGCGGTTCCTTAAAAGCAAGGCTAACATTGGGCTAATAAAGAAAATGCAGAAGAAGACAAAGAACCCTGAAAAAAACATTGATTGATTATTTGAAAAATGAAACAGTGTTTGAAGCAGCGGGTATAGAGTGGAGCCCAATTGACTGAATTTAGGGGGAATGCTTCTGCACCTTAAAATATGCTATCTGAGTCAGCTCAGTCTCTAACACCATATTTATTTTTCGATTGGAACAATTTAAATTTAATTTAATTCAATTGAATAATTAAAACATAAATTTTGAGTTTAATTCGAATTTGATATGAAGTTCTGAAATTTCTCTTAAATGGTGTGTCGATGTTCGATACTCGTATCGAACACCGAAACTCATATGACACCTGTAGGATACGTAACCGTGAAATGTCTAATTCAAAAAGTATTTGTTAGATTTCTGACAATTCTAGTACGGTTGTAACATAAATTTAAAAAAGAAAAATATATTAATTTTCTAAAAATTCAAACTTATGATTATAAAAATAAGAAATAAATTCTTGTGAACCAGTCATGAAAAACATCTTTCTGCTCCAAAAAATAATATGGATGATATATGTGCACATAAATCTTATTGTCAATTTATATAATTCATAATTATATAATATATAGATATGTGTCTTTATGTCCTATATTTTAGAAATTTTATATATCTATTATCCGTGTCTGTGTCGTATCATTACCCGTGTAAGTGTATGTGCTAGATAGGTTGCAACTAAAGATTAAATTGTTATTTTAAAATAATTTGTTTGTTTAATTTTGAAGATAATACATATACTTATAATAATAATTAATATAGTATAATTCAAATTTAACAGTAATGTAAATTGTTATAAATTAAAACTAAACATCATTTAATATAAATTCTGTTGCGGAGATAACAACATATTTTCAATAACAATAGCTTACATTTATTTAGTTTCATTCTCAAAAGTATGTGAAAATTTCTATGCCTGAAAAGAGAAAATAATTAAAAATTGATTTAATTACCAAAACAAAGTTTGGAGAGTAAACTCTTTAAAATGAATACTCAAAATTATAACATGTGAATAGATCATATCAGTGATAAAAAAATACTGAAATATTTTTTAAAAATTCAATTGTATATTTATTGATTTCCTTCTTTTTCGTTTTTCTTAAACTAAAGACTCTTATCCTCCTCAATTTATATTTCACTTCGGTCTTTTCATTGTTTATTTATCTTTTTTTCTATCATAATTATGTTTTAACTTTTATCTATTTTTGCCATCCTATTAAACAAATATAAATGGAAGAAAGGGCATTGTTGTACTTCACTCATTTCAATGTCATTGACGCACGATAAATGCATCGGATGTACTTCATTGTCAATCAGAAACAAACATGTAATGATACGACACCTTCATGGCGGCTACAATGAATATTTAGATGGGAATGAGACCTTGAAAAAAATTATTTAAATTAAAATAATTGTAAAAAGAAATAGAATTAATTTGATTGGTATGATAGAATTAAAAAAACCTATATTAATTTAGCAATATAATAAATATATAAAACTAAATTTGAAAGATGAATTAAAACTAATTTGATGTAAAACTATTTTTTAAGTATATAAATTAAAATAACATCAGAAAATATTGATAAAAGAATAATTATATTTTACGATAATGATATTAAAATTAAAAAATATTATAAAAATTTAAATAAAAAATATATTTAGAATTATAGTTATGAGTATTATAAGTAATATTAGAGTATTATGATCATGAGTATATTAAATATTGATAAAATTTGTCTTTTCTTCGTTCGCATTCGTCTTAGTACTCACAGTTTTAAATTATTAAAATATTTTTAATTTATTAAGTAACCTAAAAAATAGTATTAACCTTTTTTATCTTAGTTTTGTAACTTATTTATAGGTTATATATTTGATTATTTTTATGTTTTATAATTATTTGATGTAAGAATCGAGAAAAATAGTCTTAAAGTAGAAGATGTACAATTAAAATAGCACCTAAATATTTTATCATTAAAGTTAAAAGAGTATATAAATAGAAATTTTCAGTTATTTAGCTTTCATTCTAAAATAATCATCATCTCTTTAAGAACTATTTTTTCCTTTCCTCTACCTTCTCTTGAAGATTCCGATCTCCTCGCTCATCAGTTTGACAATTAGAGTCCGCCATTTGACTTCTAACAGTGAATACTACAAGACTGTCCGATCATAATCTCTGATAGAATAAATTCATTTTTGTTTTTCTCTTTGAGTCAAATTTTGAACTTGTTAGGTTGTCTCTGTCTATACTTTCCATGTGACCCTTTTTAGCTTCAGGGTTAATCTCTATTAGCTCAGGGTCCTACTGATATAGTTAGATTTTTTATCAAGACTCTCTGGTGAAAGTTAAGCTATCATTGAGCTTTTGGTAGGTTTGGAGCTCTTAATGAGCATATTCTAAAGTTCGAGTAAGGGAAGCTAGTCTGATTCTTTTCAATAGAACCATAGGTTAAAAGATCTGGATGTGAGGGTGATCTGGTCACCAATTCCAATTTTTGCTTGCAGGATTGTTGCTTTTAAGAGTAGAGTAATATATGAGCTGAAATGGTTCATTTTGAATGTTATATATTGATTTTAAGACAAATAAGTTATTGAAAGTGTTAGGATGGTAATACAAATGAGTTTAATTGAATTTGAATAGTTTGTTAAATTACTTAAATTGTGATGTTTGATGAGAATTGGTTGCTTGATCTTAGATGATGATTGGCATAGAAAGCTTATATGAGCAAGAACTGTCAATTTAATGTGTAGATTGGTAAAATTATGAGTTGAATGACATTTGGTTCAGCAATATAGCAATAACAATATAACATTTTTATGCAGATGTTTCTACATATCTCGCTGAAGCGAGATAATTCTCGCTTAAGCGAGTATAGAGTGAAAAATGAGGTGCTCTCGGGTCCCTTCTCGCTCAGATGAGGTCTAGGATGAAATTTTGGGTGCTCTCGGGTTGAATCTCTCTCAAGTGAGAGAATTTTTGCTTAAGCAAGAATGGGTATCGCTCAAGCGAGAAATTTTCTTTCAATCTAGACTCTCTGTAGAAATTTTTTTTAAAAAAAACTTAAAAAATTTATTTTTGCTTTTGACCTAGTTTATTATTGCTTATTGTTTTTCAATGAAAATTCTAGATTTTATTTTAAAATATGACTAAAGGAACTTAGTTATGTGTTTTAGTGGATTTTGAGATATATTTGGATTGTTTAGAAAAGTTTTAAATATGATGTGATTGAATAGTGCATTGATGTGTTACATGAGATATGGAAAGGTGTGAAAGTGTGATCAAAACATAGTATTTTCAGGAAAAGAAATATCGTGTTCAGATTGTTATTAGGGTGTATTGATCTATCAGGTCTCAATCCAATGAGACGATCCTGACTCTACTGATATAATGGAATCACATATATGAACTTATTCAGTTGGTGAAAGTCGATGGAGGTTCATGTCACTTTGTCTGCAATTCGAAATATAATATGGTCTTTCGAGTCATATGAATTTACCTTGTCATACGAGATGATGAGATATTGATATGTTTATGCGCATGGCTGTGTGGATTCACAGCAAGTAGTATGACAGGTGCAGGTCTCAGGATTCTAATTTCAATACACTAGTCTTCCAAAAGTAGATTCAAGTGTCTATGTGTAGTGAGTCAGTAGAAGTCTGACATGAGAAAGATGAATTGTGAATTTTTTATAGACACTTATGATTATGTGAAATGCATGAGAATTGATGGCTTTATGTGGATGATTATTATAAGTTTTAAAAATAGTTAGCTTACCCTTTGCTTTGTTTTGTGGTTGTTTTCTTTAATTTGTGATGATCGTGTATTTACACGGGAGCAGATGATATTACAGGTGATAGAGCTCCTCAATGAGAAGCTGGATGATGAAAGTGTTTCATTTTCTTTGGAATATTTGTTTAAATTTTATGTAAATATTTAAAGTCTTATGAAGAGAGATATGTTTTGAAACATTATATGAAAGAGTTGTAAACATATTTGTATTATGTTTATATATTTATTTTAATATTTCATATAGATTATTGTTATTAAATGTGGAAAAATATAGGGATGTTACATTATTTGACATTTATTCAATTATTATTTGATATTCTCATTTGATATTTATATAATTATCATTTATTTATTGATACTTGATGGGGAAAAAACATGTATCCACTTAACATTAAATACTTGATAATAACATGTTTCATCTGCTATATTTTTATTTTTTATAAAAAACTTTTTTATTTTTAGTATAAAATAGTACGGAGTGATTATGAACGTGAAAATTCTTCGATGGGATGTGACAATGATGAGGATAAATTTTTATTTTGTTAATAAAAAGAGAAATGAGATAGTCAAATCCATACACACCCCATTATCTTGTCATCCTATTATCAATCCTTTAAATTTGACATATTATTTTAGAAAGTTTCTAAACTTTTTTTTGTCCTTAATAAAATAAATGTTTGATTTTATTAGTAAAGCTTAAGAAACAAATTATTTTAGTAGGTAGTAATTTTAAAATTCTACTTAAATTAGTATTTTTTTTTAAATTGTAATTTTTTATATTTATCTCTTTAGCTTTAATACTGTTGATATTTTAGACGATTTGAACGATTTGTCCAGATAGTCCGTCAAGGCTCCTATATAGTCTATTGACTTATGCTAATGACAAATGGTCAGATAGATTAGATTATTCGTAGTAAACAACCTGATTAACAAATTAAGTTTGTAATAGATTTTGTTTAAAATAGATAATTGTGAAAAAGAAAATATTCATAATACACATATTTGCTAAAAACAAGTTTAATCAATGCACTACAAGAAAAACGCGAATTACATACAAATTATTACATACGGATTAAATTCCATATGTAAACAGGTATTACATACGGATTTTTTCCGTATGTAATTACATACGGATTTTTTCCGTATGTAATTACATACGGATTTTTTCCGTATGTAATTACATACGGATATAATCCGTATGTAAATATTAGCACCATAAAATAAAATTAGCAGTGAATGGGATTCAAAGCCAAGTTCCTTCAGCAATCTTTCAGCAACCAAGTAAAATTTAACCACTACACTAAGCAAATTCTTTAGTTTTATTATGATTTTTATTATACTTATTATTATTAATAATATTAATAATACTAACAATACTAACAATATTAATAATACTAACAATACTAACAATATTAATAATACTAACAATACTAACAATACTAACAATACTAACAATATTAATAATACTAACAATATTAACAATATTAATAATACTAACAATATTAATAATACTAACAATATTAACAATATTAACAATATTAATAATACTAATAATATTAATAATACTAACAATATTAATAATACTAATAATATTAATAATACTAACAATATTAATAATACTAAAAATATTAATAATACTAATAATAATAATAATACTAACAATATTAATGATACTAACAATATTAACATATGAATCACATTTAATTTATCTATAATCTACTTGAATCTAAACATAATTTATTATATTATCTATTAGTATGAATCAAATTTAATATACGTCATACTCATAGTCATCATATTACCTATTACATTAAAATCAACTATCATATTAATTATTATTTTACGATCATATTGACTTAATTAAGTTCATTATAGGTAGTTGGTTTTACTTGTGTGTTATATATAGTAAAGAATATTGTCAACAAACAATATTATCTTTTAACATAAAATGATGACTTTTAAATTAACTATTAATTAAATCTCTAATACAGATTACTAGTTAGCATATCATTATAGTTTAAACTATATTAATTATTCCATAAATCTATGTAAACAGTTGTTACTAAATAACCCTTTCTACTAATATATAAATCATAATGACAAAGTGATTAAATAATTTATAATTTAAAATATTTTAAAAATTATACATTATATCAATTTTAATCTATGTAAGTAAATATTTGAAAATAAGATTTTTTTTATCGACAAAGAATAAAAAAAATTAAACAAAACATTTTAAGGATATTTCAATCCTTATACAAGAATCTCAAATCAGAAAAGAAGTGTAAGATACAAGCACCTATATAGCCATCTAACAAAAACTTCACAACTACCTATAATAACCTATATTTGAAAATAAGATATCAAATAATTTTATATTAATATATATATATATATATATATATAATATGAAAGTAAATTTAAATTTAACCATGAGTTTTAAAAAATTAATGATTAAATAAAGAAATATATTAATCAATATATATATATGTATTTATAGTATTAAAGTTATATTAATATTATATAATTTCTTCCTTTTTCTCTCTATCTATCTATATCCGGATAAAAGTAATATTACTCAAGTCAAATAAAACTACTATACACACACAATAAATATCTAAATGTATATTTATATCAAAATTAATATTAATAATATGAATATAATATTGATAATATGAATATAATATTAATAATATGAATATTAATACTAATAATAATAATATTAATAAATATTAATAATAATATGAATATTAATACTAATAATAATAATATTAATAATAATGTTAATAATAATATTAATAATAATATTAATAAATATTAATAATATGAATATAATGTTAATAATAATATTAATTATAACATTAATAAATATTAATAATATTAATAATAATATTAATAATAATATTAATAATAATATTAATAATAATATTAATAATAATATTAATAAATATTAATAATATGAATATAATGTTAATAATAATAAATATTAATAAATATTAATAATATGAATAATATTAATAATAATAATATAAATATAATTTATTTTATTATTATTATTAATAATAATTATATTAATATGTATAAATTATATTAACATGTATAAATTATATTAATATGTATAAGTATAATAAAAATGATAATATAACCAAAGAACTTGTCTGTTCTAGTGGTCAATGCTTTCTCGAGTCACTGGAAAGGCTTGGGTTCGAATAGGGTGTTTTTAGGAAACAAAAATATATTTTTCATAATTATCTCGTTTAAACAAATTTCCGTTTTTAGCATGTATGATTTGAAATGAAAATATTTTTTGATTTTGTTTTAATTTGTTTTACTAATTTATATTACAAATATTTTTAAATTAGTTTCTTAAATAGGTTTAAAACAAAAAAATAAGTTGAAATGTTATAAATCCAAATTTTTATTTTATTTTAAGCTTATGCAAAAGGATAAAGATATTGAAGAATTCAAACTTCATTAAATCAAGTATCAAATAACTTGTTCGTGTAAAAGGATTAAAGACGGAGAATGGTGAAGTTATACCAGTATAAGTTTTGTTTATGCAGATAATGTCATCACTACAAAAATTTATAATTTTAGTAGGGATTTATTAGTAGAGATTATTATAACTCTAATAAGACACACACTTAGTAGAGGTTTTCTAAATCCCTAGTAAAACACACATTTAGTTGAGGTTTTTTAAACCTCTAATAAACCTTAATGTTTTTTAATAAGTCCCTAGTAGAATATTTTTAATTTTTTTCTTTCTCCTTTCTTAGTTTAATTTTTTTCCTATCCTTTTTTTCTAACCTAATGTGTTCTTTCCCCAAAACAATGCTTTCTATTGTCAATTTTAGGTGCTCATTTCCTTCCAACTGGAGCATTATTTTTCGTTCTTTCAAAATCCACCAGACCCATTCTCTTCTTTCCCTTTCTATTTTCACCATCATCATGTAGCAAACCCCGACCACGCACCATCATTGCCACTGGAATCTATTCCATAGTCGCCGAGAACACTTATCGATGTTCGATGCTCTTTTAGTGTCTGTTTGGATTAGGGAGTGCACTGTTCCTGCAGACGGAAGTGAGGGTGTACCCTTGTTTGGATCCACAAATGAGAGGGTGTGAGAGGGGTTGAGACCTTGTTCTCAAAGTTGGGAAGAAATAAGAAGAGAAGGGAGGAAGTGATTCTTAAATCTATAAAATTACCTATATATCTCGTTCTTTCATAATATTTACCATTCACATACCAATATTTTTAAACTATATTGCACATGTCATAAAACATAAAAAATATTAAATATATTTTATTCCAAATATATTTAAATAATGATAATAAATATTAATTAAAATTATTTTATTTTATTTTAAATAAACTTTAAATATTCAAGAAATATTTAATATATTCATAATAAAAATAAATATATTAAATATGTTTTTAATAAAATGAAAATACCTATATACCTAAAAATATATTTATATATTTATAATAATAAAAATTATTATATTTTAAATTATATATTATAATAATCTAGATTTTGATTTATTAATGTGAATACAAAATTCATTTAAATATTTAACTTCTAACAAGGATTAAAATGTTATTAGTGAGGATGTCTTTTCTTTTTCTAATTAACATTATTATGTTTTTGATCCTGCCTGTTGACTAGAACGCTGGAAACTGCCTCGTCAAAGGATCGACGTGTGCACCGCTTCACACCTCCGTTCCTCTTCGAGATCCACCTCAAGAACCTGCAAAGAAACAGAGCGACGCCGCTGCGGCCGATCGCACTCCAACGCCCAAGTCAGTGACCGAATCACCAAATACTAAGAAAACAAGAACCGTGCAAATCCTCTCTCACAGTCAGCTCTATAACTCGCAAGCGTAAAGAGTATATTCTGAACGTGCGTACCTTAGAAAGTTCGTTGAGAACTCTTATATACCTGGTTACTTTCTCTCTCCTGGCAGTTACAGACTTGGACACGTGGCTCGTATCCAACTGTACACGTGCCATCATCTGGAGCCTCCTTGACTTGGGCGCTGCTTCTACTCTTGTTTTACTAAGTTACCTATGCATGGTACTGCCCAGTACATAGCCAACTTGGGAGTGCGATCTCTACTGGAACTGGCGAGTTAGGGTGCCCTCATACACCTTCCCTGTGGTCTCGCCGGCCGCCTTCATAATCTGCTTCTCCTTCATCTTCGGCGATGTGCTTTCTCTGGCGATCTCCAATCGCTTGGTCGCCTGAGTTTACATCTGGCGACTTCATCTTTAACCTGGTGATCGCCGATTCTGGTATGCTGGAGATCGGAACACACCAACTTAATAACTGGCGACTTCACGAGCCCCCCGACTTCCTTTCCTTCTGCCAACCTGGCGCCTTGCCAACACGCCTATACTGTAGCGGGATGCCACGTCATCTCTCCCGACTACCAGGACGGTACACAAGCCCCCCAGTCTTAAGCGAAGACTCGTCTAGCGAAAAGACTGAAAGAGTCACGTCAACACCGATCTACGTGGCACTGATGCAGAATTCCAAGCGGTTGTACTTTCTGCTGCTCTGACGCTCCATCAAACCCCTCGTTCATCACTCGACACGTGGCTTCATCAACGGTTACCTTCAGTTATCGTTTGCGCTTCCCAAACCCATTTTCGAAAAAACTCTTAAACCCATTTTCACTCAATATTGTTCCATCACTTTCCCTCGCATTCACGAACGCTCTAACCTTCTTCTGCAAAAAACTCTCAGCGCTCTCCAACATTCTGAATCACCATCAACCTTCATCGTCTTCCTGATCATCAAAAGGTACCTACTTTCCTTCTTCTGCTGGTTTTTCTTGCATTTTAACCGATTCGCATCATCCTGTAACTGCCTGGTGCATACGCTGTGGGTTGTTTTTTTCATTTCTCCTTCTATGTAACTTAGGGCTTCGTCAATCATCGCAACGAACCTACGTTCGTTCGTTTTTCACCTTCCTTCCATGATCGAGTCAGCCTTTGTAACCCCTGATCATTTTTCCTTTTCTTCTTCCTTTGCAGCTGCAACAATGACTCGCACAAAGATCACCCCGAATCCTGCCCCTTCATCAAGAAACCCCCCTTCTCAAGCACACGACCCACCACGAGTTCGTGGCGCTTCATCTTCCCAGGCTGAGAGGCCTGCGTCTTCCCGCCCTAACCTGGCCCAGGCGACTCCACCTATCGCCAGAGGAGCCCCCGTTCCCTTGCCAGACTTCAAAACCTTGTATCCCTGGGCCAACTCGACCCTTCTGAGGGGGACATCTTCTGTGAACACTGCGGGAGCAATTTTGCGGCTGACTAAGGGGGATGAGCTTCATCAATCGTTTCACAAGGAGCACGACGAAAAGATGATAGTGTTGCCTTGCCCCCCCGATCTACCTGTTTGTGCTGATGACAAAGTGAGCGCCGACGGGCCCTTCTGCTTCGTCTACACGACCTTATTCAAGAAGGTGAAGCTCAAGTTCCCTTTCACCCGATTCGAGAGGGAACTCCTTACCGAGCTCAACATTGCCGCCGCCCAGCTTCACCCCAACAGCTGGGCGTTTGTTCGAGCTTTCCAAGTGATGTGCGACCATCTGGGGTTGCCCGCATCCGTGGACGTTTTTTTATTTCTCTTCGAAGCCAAGCACCCAGGAGATCGCCTGTGGGTTAGCTTGAACGCGATTGCTGGGAGGTCCATCTTTGCTATCTTCCAACAATCCTACAAGGACTGGAAGGGGAAGTTCGTCCAAGTGCGCCCCAACGACAAGGACGACTCCCTACTCGACGGCTTCCCCTTGTACTGGGTGGACAAGGGGAAGAAAGAGTCCAAAAGCTGCTTCAGGAGACCCAGGAGTCCTGACAGCATGGGAGCGTTGGACCGAGATCTCTGCCTTTTCTGGAAAAGGGTCGCGGATGCCAACATCACCTTCCTTACCACCACCCTGATCTGCTTCGAATTCTACGAGGACCAACTCGAAATTCGAATAGGTTAGAACATTCACTGTTGTTTTAACACTGCTTCTATTTGACTGTTTCTGGGCGTCTTGTGCGTTATGCGCAAGACTTTGGTTTTATTTTTCCTGCACCGATTATCTGCTATGCTGCATACCGCCTTGTGCACTTGTTTTCTCCTTGAGTTAACCCATGCATTTTCATTTCGTGCAGATAACATGTTGGGCAAAGGCATGCTTGCTGAACTGAGGGCGCTCGCCCGAACCCACGGGTTGGCGACGGGTTCTCAAACGGTGCCCAACTCGGTGGTGGAGACAGCCATTGTCCACGGGCGATCGCCACCTAAGGAACCTGCCCAACGCAAGAAACTGGTCCTTAAGAGACCCAAGAGGAAGGCTCCCCAGGTAGTCCAAGAGGATGAGGAAGAAGATGACGAGGTCACTGAGGATGGCCTCGTTACAAAGAGGAAGAGGGTGACACCTTCTTCACCACCTGCACCACCCCCTCTTCCCTCGTCAACGCCACCATCCACACCTGCTCCTCCTCCATCATCGCCACCCCCACAAGCTCTTGTTTCACCAGTCCAAGCTATCCCGCTAGCCACTGCGCTGCCTGCGGTTGAGGCCCAAGAGCCAAACTTCATGGAGGACCCCCCGAGCGCCTCCACGCCACATATATCAGCGGGAGGGGGTCCCCCTTCAAATGCCTCAGCCGCAGAGGTTGCTCCAATCGGGGATGAGGTCGCTCATACCTCACCGATTCTGATCACCGAATCCCCGATTCCGTCGCCACGCCAACAAGCGCCCACTGAAGAACCTGCTAAGGAAGGTGGCGACGAAAACCCACAACCGGCCCCCACAGCGCCTCTGGTGCCTCTGCAAGCAGCAAACCCCCCCTTGAGGTCACCAGGATGTGGGAGCCTCTATCTGCTAAACTAAAGACGATAGCAGAGGGCATCCCAGCCATCATCACCAGAGCTGTGGAAAGCTCTACTAGGAGGCTCCAAGACGACCTCTTCAACCTCAAGACCGAAAACAGCACCATGAGGGTTGAGGTGGAGAAGTTGTCTTTCAACTTGACGCTGGCGGAGATTGAACACTCCCGAGTGGAGGACGCAATGAGCACCGAGCTCAGGTTGGCGCGCAAAGAGGCCACTGATCTCCGCCACAAAGTGCAACAGCTTGCTCAAGAAAAGATCGAACTAGAGAGCAAGATTGTGCCTTACTGCGTCAAGGTGGCTGACCTGGAGGCTCTCATGAAGGCCGACGCCGTCAAGGTGCAAAAACTAGAGAAAAGGTCAGCCGACCGAGAGACCCTCCTTGGGCAGGTGGAAAAGGCAAGGGACGACGCCATAGCTAATCTCGCCAAAGCCAATGAAGAGAAGGGAAAGGCAGTTGCTGAATTGGCCCAAGTGCAAGCGGAATCCAAGAAGGTTGCTGAAGACCTTCTCCAGGCTCAAGAGACCAATGAACAACTCAAGAAGCAGGTCGAAGAGCTGGAGCACCAGAACAAGGAGCTGAAAGAGCAAACTGAAGATCTCAAGAAGCGGATTGAGGAACTTCAGAAGCAAATTGAAGAACTCAAGCTAAACTCTGCTCAAATTCTGGCCGCTGGATTCGAAGCTGCACGGGAACAATTCGCCTGCTTGTTCCCCGACCTGGATCTCAGCATGGTGTCGCTGGATAATGAAGTGGTGGATGGAAAAGTGGTGCCCGCCGAAGACTGATCAATTTAATTCATCCATTGCTTTCATACTCTCCCTTGCATTATGACTTGTAATAAACTTTATGTCCTTTCGTATATATGTTTTGAACTGTTATACACCGTTAATGACAAAGTCTGCGTTTTTCCTCTTATGACTTCTTTAACTGCTTCAACTTTCCTTGCTTGCTTAACTTTCAACGAAATAACTCAGTAACCTCGTAGGCACAACCTTGTTCTTGGCTGTTTCGAACCATCTCATCCTCGAATAATAACCACATTTATCAACTCGTAACTTAAGGCAATAACCCTTAGCGTAAAATGATACCTTAAGCAACAAGCTTTGACTCAACTACTGGCTTAAACACTGCTTCACCCGATCTGCTCCATCAAAACGGGTCCTTTAACATTCTCGCCATCGTTTGAACTTTTCCTGGTCACCAGAAACTCTTGGCGATCAGCTTCTCTCTGGCTTCACGCCTTGACCCTTGCTCTTTGATCTGGGGTAGAGATGCCTTTCGGATCCTTCTCTGCCTCCTTGTGCTTCAGAGCGAGAGACCGGGTGGCTAGGCGTTCTCTTCGAACCTACCTTAGCCATCTTCAGAACTTCTTCCACCCTCTACACCGTACCTGAACTCGTTCGAGACGAGAAGGATTTTATCTTGCCTGAACTCGCTCATAGGCGAGAAGGTCTTTAACTCGCCTGAACTCGCTCACAGGCGAGAAGGTCTTTAAATCGTGCCTCTACATTGCCCCAGGGGTTACATCTTCTCGCCCCCAGAAACACTGAGGACTTTTACTTGCCTCTACATTGCCCCAGGGGTTACATCTTCTCGCCCCCAGAAGCACTGAGGACCTTTTCTTGCCTCTACATTGCCCCAGGGGTTACATCTTCTCGCCCCCAGAAACACTGAGGACTTTTACTTGCCTCTACATTGCCCCAGGGGTTACATCTTCTCGCCCCCAGAAACACTGAGGACTTTTACTCTCTCTCGCCTGCACTCGCTTGACGGCGAGGAGGTCTTTTACATGCCTCGGGACGCGCGCGGGCGTTGAGGTCTTTTAACTGGTGCCTCCGATCGCCGAAAGACGATGAGGACTTAAAAAACTTTAACTCATGCCTCCGATCGCCGAAAAACGATGAGGACTTTAAAACTTTAACTGATGTCTCCAATCGCCGAAAAATGATGAGGACTTACTTTAACTGATGCCTCCAATCGCCGAAAAAGGATGAGGACTTTAAAACTTTAACTGATGCCTCCAATCGCCGGAAAACGATGAGGACTTAAAAACTTTATAGAAAGTATGCAAAATATCTTTAACTCGCCTTAAATCACGTATAAGTGACAAGGTCTTCTTCAAAACTTTTCTGGAAAACAGCAAGCATGCAATCTGAAAACGCCTTATACTTCGTAAACTCTCCTTTTATTGGGTGGCCTCATTAAAAACCCTCCTTAGGGAAAAAAGAGTGCCCCCTTCAAACTGTTTTATCAGAAACATCGTAAATAACTTTTGTGTTCGTCTTTACTTACAAAAGTTCTCAACTGTAATACAACTTCAAGTGCGTGGCGTTCCAAGTGCGAGGGATCGCCCCCCCTTCCAGTGTCTCTAAGCGGTAGGCGCCGTTCCCGAGCGCCTCGGTTATTCTGAACGGTCCCGTCCACTTAGGCGACAGCTTATTCTCCATCTCGTACTGGTGGGCTTTTCTCATCACCAGGTCGCCTTCTCTAAATTGCCTTGGCATCAACTTCGAGTTGTACCTTCGTTCAATCCTTCTCTTCACCGCCTCAGCTTTCAGTCTCGCCTCTTCCCTGACCTCGTCCAGTAGATCCAGGTTCAGCCTTCTCTCTTCATTCGAGTCTTCCTCTACAAAGTTCTGGAATCTCGGCGAGCTCTCCTGGATCTCTACTGGAATCATCGCATCACACCCATAGACCAAACTGAACGGGGTCTCATGGGTTCCTGACTGCTCGGTGGTGTGGTATGCCCAGACTATGCGGGGCACCTCCTCAGCCCAGCTTCCCTTGGCTTTTTCTAGCCTTCTCTTCAAACCTCTCAACAACACCCGATTAGCTGACTCCACCTGGCCATTTGTCTGAGGGTGCTCGACGGATGCAAACACTTGTTGAATTCCCACCCCTTCGCAGAGCTTCTTCAACAGGTGGCTTGCAAACTGAGTCCCATTATCCGACACCAGGCGTTTAGGCACTCCAAACCGGCACACGATGTTCTTCCACACGAAACCTTCGATCTTGTGTGCGGTGATCTGGGCCACTGGTTCTGCTTCGATCCACTTGGTGAAATATTCAATCGCCACCACCAAGTACTTCATCTGCCTGATCGCCAGCGGGAAAGGCCCCAGGATGTCGATTCCCCAGGTATGGAACGGCCAAGGGCTATAAATCGACTTCAACTCCTCGGGAGGCGCCTTATGCCAATCGGCGTGCTGCTGGTATTGTTTGCAACATTGGGCATACTTCTTGCAATCTTCTCTCATGGATGGCCAGTAGTATCCTGCACGGAGAGTCCTCGCGGCCAGAGCTCGACCCCCGACGTGGCTTCCGCATATACCTTCGTGGAGCTCCGCCATGATTCTCGTGCACTTCTCGCCATGTATACATTCCAGGAGCGGGTGAGTGAACCCAAACCTGTACAGATCGCCATCAATCAGGGTGTACTTGCTAGAATTCTTCTTTACCTTCCTAGCCTCAGCCGGATCCAGCGGGAGAAGGCCATCCGCCAGGCACCGCTTGTACTGGGTTATCCAAGTGTCTGGCTCATGGGTAGCGCAGACCTGCATCACATTCACCTTCTCTCCCCGACAAACTCTAATTCTCGGCGATCTCAGAGTTTCTTGCGTCAGGGACTTATGGCTTCTCGCGGCTTTCTCCGTCGACTTGCTGATCTGAAGGACCAGGTGATCTGCCACAAATGCTCTCGGCGTCTTCAGATTTTCTTGAATCACCGTCCTCTGCCTACCCCCCTTGCCTGAGCTGGCGAGCTTAGCTAGCAAGTCAGCTCGGGCATTCTGCTCTCTAGGCACATGCACTACTTCAAAGGAGGCAAAAGAACTCTTCAACTCCTGCACATATTCCAGATAGGCCGCCATTTGTGGATCTTTAGCCTGGAACTCGCCTGTTACTTGCCCTGTGACTAGCAGCGAGTCACTCTTAGCCATCAACACCCTAGCTCCCATCTCTTTGGCCAGCAAAATTCCGGCGATCAGCGCCTCATACTCCGCTTGATTGTTACTGGCTTTGAAGGCAAACCTCAGAGATTGCTCGATCAGCACGCCGTTGGGTCCTTCCAATATGACTCCAGCACCGCTGCCCTGCTGGTTCGACGATCCATCCACCGAAAGTACCCAACGGAAATCGTCCCCTTCAACTCGCGTTGCCTCAGACGAGAGCTCGACCACGAAATCTGCAAAGATTTGCCCCTTAATCGGGCCTCGGGGCTCATATTTGATATCAAACTCTGACAATTCTACCGCCCACTTCACCATCCTTCCTGCAACGTCAGGCTTCTTCAAGACCTTCTGGATGGGCAGGTCAGTCATCACCAGTATTGTGAAGCTATGGAAATAGTGGCGCAACCTCCTCGCCGAAAACACCACAGCCAGCGCAGCCTTCTCCAGGGCCTGATATCTCGTTTCGGGGCCCTGCAACACCTTGCTCACAAAATAGATAGGCTTCTGAGCCTGATATTGATACTGGGCGAGCACCGCACTCACCGCCCTCTCAGTTACAGCAAAATACAACCTGAGAGGGGTTCCCATCAGCGGTTTGCACAGAACCGGCAGGCTCGCCAAATACTCCTTCAGCTTGACGAAAGCTTCCTCGCACTCTTTCGTCCAAACAAACTTATTGTTGCGCCTCAGGCACTGAAAATAAGGATGGCCCTTCTCCCCGCTAGCGGACACGAAACGGGACAGGGCTGCCATCCGACCTGCTAGCTGCTGAACCTCCTTCACCGTAGCTGGGCTCCTCATCGCCAAGATGGCGGCACACTTATCAGGGTTGGCCTCGATGCCTCTTTCAGTCAAGAGGAAACCCAAAAACTTCCCAGCTTCCACGCCGAAAATACATTTCTCTGGATTCAGCTTCAATCTGAACTTGGCGATCGTCGTGAACAATTCCTCCAAGTCGGCAACGTGCTTGCTCTTTTCCGGCGAGGTCACGACCATGTCATCGACGTACGCTTGCACGTTCCTTCCCAGCATCGGTGCAAGTACTCGATCCATCAGCCTCTGGTACGTGGCCCCCGCGTTCTTCAGCCCAAACGGCATCACCTTGTAGCAGTAGCACGACCTCTCCGTCATGAAGGCTGTTTTCTCTTCGTCCATGGGATGCATCTTAATCTGATTGTACCCCGAGAAGGCATCCAGGAAGCTCAGCAGCTTACACCTCGCAGCACTATCCACCAGGGCGTCTATGCTTGGTAAAGGATACGAATCCTTTGGGCAAGCTTTGTTCAGGTCGGTGAAATCGACGCACATGCGCCATTTCCCGTTGCTCTTTTTTACCAGCACGACATTCGCCAGCCATTCAGGGTACTGGACCTCCCTGATGTGGCCTGCAGTGAGGAGCTTCTGAGTTTCATCTCTAATCGCCTGCCTCCTCTCCTCGTTGAACTTTCTTCTTCTTTGTCGTACTGGTCTCACCAAGTTGTCCATCGCCAGATGATGGCACAGGAAGTCGGGATCAATCCCGGGCATGTCCGAAGCAGACCATGCAAACGCGTCCAGATGCCGCTCAATCACCTTGGCGATCTAGTCCTGGAGCTCGACCTCCAGAGATCTTCCCAACTTGAAGATTTTTCCCCCGATCTCTTTCTCGAGCCACTGCTCGACAGGCTTTGGCCTAGATTCTCGGGCGATCACCGCCCTGGCGATTCCCTGTTCTCTCGCTTCCTCAGGGCGATTACGCGCCTCTTCCTCCTCCAGACCAGCGTTTCCCTCCACCAGCTCAGCGTCCACCATCTCCACGTCCCTTCCGGCGGTCTCGTCCACTACCGTCGATCTGGGCTTCACACCGGGAGGCGGGGTGGTTGTTACATAACTCACTGATTCTTGTTTTTCAGGCTATTCTCATAGCACTTTTTCGCTTCTTTCTGATCAGACTTGATCGTGATCACCACCCCCTCCATAGACGGCAACTTTACCTTCATGTGCCGAGTCGACGGAATGGCGCCTATCCTGTTCAGCGTGGGCCTTCCCAACAGGATGTTGTATGCTGAAGGAGCGTTTACGATGAGGTACTTGATTTTCTCCGTCCTCGAACCAGCCTCATCTGTAAACGTGGTTCTCAGCTCAATATATCCCCTGACCTCCACCTGGTCACCAGCGAACCTGTATAGGCACCCTCCATAGGGCCTTAGCTGGTCAAGGGGTAACTCCAGCTGCGTGAAAGTCGACCAGAACATCACGTCTGCCGAACTTCCTTGGTCCACCAGAACTCGGTGGACCTTCCTTCCCGCCGTAACCAACGAAATGACTATGGGATCGTTGTCATGGGGCACAACGTCCCGAAGATCCTGCTTGGTGAAGGTAATGTCCACTTCCGGCGAATGATCTTCAAACATATCCACTGTCATCATCGACCGCGAGTACTTCTTCCTCTGCGATGCGGTGCATCCACCACCTGAGAAGCCTCCTGCGATGGTGTGGATTTCCCCGTGGATAGGCATTTCGTGTTGCTGGGCTTCTCCACCTGCTGGCTGGGAACTCGACGCTCCCCCCGTCCTCCTATCCAGCAGATAGTCGTTTAGGAACCCGCTCTTAACCAGATCATCGAGCTGATACCCTAAGGACAAACATGAGTCCAAAGTGTGGCCAAAGCCCTGGTGAAACTCACACCAGGCGTCTGGCTTTGGTCCCAGCACCTTGTCGCCCACCTTCTCAGGCGCTTTCAACCTGGCAGATATGTTGGGAATGACGATCAGGTCCGCTAACCCCATAACAAACTTGTGCTTAGGCGGGCGATTGTATTCCCGTCGTGCCGATTGCTGGCGCCCCTGGCTCCTCCCCTTGTTCCTCCTATCGTAAGGACGGCGAGTCCTCTGGTCCTTCCTGGCCGCCGCCGCTGTTTCCAACACCCTTTGCGGCTGGATTCTGGTCTGGGCACGTGGCCTAGCGGGAGCCACGCTCCCCCTCTTCTCAGCGACCTCACTTTCGTCGGCGATGTGAGCCACCGCAAGTCGCCTGACTTCAGCAAACGTTGCAGGGTGAGCCCTGATCAAGGCCTCGCAGAATGGTCCCGGTAGCACGCCCTTCTTGAATGCATAGACCAGCATTTCTTCATCTTTGGCCGACGATCTGACCATCTGCGCTCCAAAGCGATTCAGGTAGTCTCTGAGGGACTCTCCCTGGTACTGCCTTATATCAAACAAATCATAAGACACCTTGGGCGGTGCCTTGTTCACGATGTATTGCTCGACGAAAACCTTCGAAAACTGCTGAAAACTGGTTATGTGACCGTTAGGTAGGCACACAAACCACTCCAACGTCGTTCCCTGGAGCGTGCTTACAAACATCTTGCAATACACGGCGTTTGACCCTCCCGACAGCATCATCTGCGTATGGAACGTGGTCAGATGGGCCTCCGGATCCTCCACGCCGGTAAAGACAGCCTTGACAGGGACCACGCTCGTAGAAATGGGCGTGTCAGTAATCGCCTGAACAAAAGGCATAGGGAAAACGGAGGTGGCGATGACGGCGCCACCTCTTCAGCAGAAGAACGCCCTTGCTGCTCCTGAAGAGCTTGACGCAGCTCCTCAGTCACCTTGCTGAGCTCCTCATTCCTGGCGCGAGAGGCGACCAGGTCCTCATGCATTCTTGCCTGCTCTATGCGCGAGGCTTCCACAGTTGCCTGCAACAAACGCATCATCTCTGCCATCTGCGCCATGGTCATGGCAGCGGCGCCTTCGGCAGCGACGGGCGCAACTGGACTTGAGCGATTGCTTCTCATTTTTCTCATGAAACTCAGCGAATCACAGAATGCAGCGAACAACACTTACTTCAGCTACGATTGAGTCAGCGATCAATCGGAAAAACTGTGCGAAACTCCGGGAGAAAACTCAAGAACACCGTAAACCTTCAAAGAAACTTGTAACTTCACCAGCAACCACTGCTCTTCCCGCGGACAACCGAACGGATGAAAGAACTCAACTCCACCGAACAAATCGCGCGAAAACAGCAGGAAAACCTCACTTCACCGATCGAAAACCCGAGCGAACGGTGTAAAACGCGAATCCACCGAACAAATTTCAAGCAAACAGCGAACGATGGTTACACCAGCACACAACCACGCAGAAAACTTCGAAAACCTCCAAGAACTCACGCTGTGGATGGGAGCAAGTTTTACACGGCCCCACGGTGGGCGCCTGATGATCCTGCCTGTTGACTAGAACGCTGGAAACTGCCTCGTCAAAGGATCGACGTGTGCACCGCTTCACACCTCCGTTCCTCTTCGAGATCCACCTCAAGAACCTGCAAAGAAACAGAGCGGCGCCGCTGCGGCCGATCGCACTCCAACGCCCAAGTCAGTGACCGAATCACCAAATACTAAGAGAACAAGAACCGTGCAAATCCTCTCTCACAGTCAGCTCTATAACTCGCAAGCGTAAATAGTATATTCTGAACGTGCGTACCTTAGAAAGTTCGTTGAGAACTCTTATATACCTGGTTACTTTCTCTCTCCTGGCAGTTACAGACTTGGACACGTGGCTCGTATCCAACTGTACACGTGCCATCATCTGGAGCCTCCTTGACTTGGGCGTTGCTTCTACTCTTGTTTTACTAAGTTACCTATGCATGGTACTGCCCAGTACATAGCCAACTTGGGAGTGCGATCTCTACTGGAACTGGCGAGTTAGGGTGCCCTCATACACCTTCCCTGTGGTCTCGCCGGCCGCCTTCATAATCTGCTTCTCCTTCATCTTCGGCGATGTGCTTTCTCTGGCGATCTCCAATCGCTTGGTCGCCTGAGTTTACATCTGGCGACTTCATCTTTAACCTGGTGATCGTCGATTCTGGTATGCTGGAGATCGGAACACACCAACTTAATAACTGGCGACTTCACGAGCCCCCCGACTTCCTTTCCTTCTGCCAACCTGGCGCCTTGCCAACACGCCTATACTGTAGCGGGATGCCACGTCATCTCTCCCGACTACCAGGACGGTACAGTTTTTTATTTGTACATAATTTCAAAATTACAAACAAATTAACATGTCTTTGTCTTTTTTCGGATAAAATGTAATGACTTTATATTATATATTTTGACAACTAGTTAATGTTCTAAATATTTATTTTTTAAAAATATATATATATCTATTGATAATAATGAAAATTATTATTAAAAATAATTATATTTATATAACATAACATAATTTAAAAAATCATAAATAATATTATAATTATGTAAATAAATTAACTTAAGTAAAAAAATAATTAAATTAATAAAATGTTAAATTATAAAATTATACTTAAATTTTAAATTATAATTCATTATTTCTTTCAATTTTACATTTTTTTGTTTTATTTATAAATTAAACTTTAAATTATTTTAATTAACTAAAATATAAAAAAAAAGTAATTATTATTTATTCTTCATTTATATAGAAGGATAAATTTGTAATCTTACAACTTTTACTATTCAAAATAATTTATAATATTCTTACAACCATCACATCACTCACCAATTTCAATAAACTTTCCTCACACATCCACTCTAACATACCCAAATCCAAACAACCTCAATTTTTTTCACACTTTCTTCACACTTCTACTCACCTACACTCTCAACTTTCCACTCCCCACACCCTCTAATTCAAACAAAGCCTTAAGCAGATTTGTGACTCCACACCTTTCCCACCCTCTCTATTGCCTGCAATATCACTAATCCACAAGCCTTTGACGCGAAAGAGAAGGTTCACGCGTTTAACGCCGGTAAGTGGAGGAAAAAAAATCCCAAAACTATTCAAAATCTCTCTTCCGTATTCTCTGACATTGTTCATACTATCGATTTTTCCAATGCAGTATCGATGCCATTTTCTTTCTTTCTGTGACCTCATAATTGCTCGTGGATAAAGGAGAATCATCATTCAGCAAATTCTGGTCGATTTGAATTTATCTTGTTTTTTGCATAATAATTAGTTTTTTGATATTTCATTTACGGATTTAAATGTTTAGGGTTTAGGTATTCTGCTTATTAGCTTTTTTCAGTTGTGGTTTTGACACACTATCTTTCGTACCAGATTAGGTTTTCTCATACGCGAGTTGAGTCATTCATATTCTTCATCAAGCTTCATCCTCGCAGTCGAAACGGTAGCGATACTCACTCCTTCTTGATCATTTTAGAATTTTGTACCTGAGTGGAGAGATGGGGCCCAGGCACGGTCGGTTGACGTAGTATAATTGCTGACGTATCGATCTTCTTCTCCTTCGGTCGGTCGTTCCTTCTTGGTGTCTCCTTCGGTCGGGCGGGGGAGGGTACCTGCGAAGGCACTCCGACGCTCAAGTAAGTATGAGATTCTAAGTGTGATTTAGTAAGTGAATGAAAGCGTACCTTTCTCTGGCTTGAGCACAGTATTTATAGGATTGCCTAATGGGCTTTCTATCCCTTGGGCTCTGGGTGGTTATGGATAGGTCTTGCCAGTCGTGCTCTGGAATACCCAGGGAACATATCTTCTTTAAACACGTATTCCTTATTCTTCGGAGGTGTATCTTAACCACCTTAGCTTGTCACATAAATGCCCTCACATTTATTATGCATTCGGTCGGTCGGCCACGTGTGTTCGTTCGGTGCCTACCGGTACACTTGCCCCCCAGGCTCGAGGTGAATAAAAGCCGAAGAGTCGTAATGATTGTTGTGTCTTTCGAGGTGTCAGACATTAAATGTAACGGAATGACGGGACGTTCGCTTTTTGTCGAAGGCGACAGAGATGGATCTGGCGGTGTAGGTTAAGTGACGCTTCGACTTCCGGCTGATAGGGGTCGTAGGATGAGCGGGAATCTAACGGATGAGGGTGAGAGGGAAATGCTATAAATAGCGCTTCCAGTTGCAGAGAGACCACGTTTCCTTGAGTTCGGCATCCGAGTCGCTCCGATTGCCGAGTCTACATTGCGAGTTGTTTTGCTGTATGATCCGTAGTTGCCGACCGGGGTGTTGATTCGTGAAATAAAGGTTAGTTATGTCGTCTCAACTTTCTTCAAATAGAGTAGGTAGTAGAGAGTCGAGCGAGAGTGGGGAATCATCGTCCGGAAGTGACGAAAGCACGAGTGGGTTAATGGGTCCGAACTATGAGTAGGTAGACATTATTGTTAGGAATATACCCACTGTTCTTAGGAAACCGGACGACCTGGATAAAGTGATAGCAAGGGCCCCTGTCGTGCGGTCGGGTTTACCTTCGGATATTCTAATTGCTGAAATATGTGGGTATACCGACCGTGTCTGTCATGGAAGGGAGAACGCTTCGGTGGATTTCTTTTATGTTTATAGTACGTTGTTCGCTGATTTGAAAGTGACTTTGCCGTTCGATGAGTTCACGATGGACGTGCTACGGTTTCTCAACCTAGCTCCAACCCAACTTCATCCGAACTCATGGGCGTGCATGCAGGCCTTCCGAATGGTGTGTCAACTTTTTGATTTGACGCCTAGAGCGGAAGTGTTTTTATTTTATTATAACACACATTCGGCCAACCCGGTAAGTTGGGTGTCATTGACGAGCCGTCCGGGGAGTGTTTGTTTTGCGGCCTTTACCACATCCTACAAGAACTTCAAGGAACGATATTTCAAGATATTTGTGGAGCTGGACGGCCGAGAGTATTTTTATAATGCTGATGTTACCAAGTTTCCGTTCCATTGGACCCAGAATCCGACTGTGCTTAACATTAGTTCCCGTACAGCCCTGTCAGCTTTGGATAAGGCCGTTATGGTGGTGTTTGACCAACTCCCTCACAAGTTACCCACGAGGGAGATAATTTCGTTATATGCGTCGTCCGATCCCTGGGCGGATTTTATTGGTATGTGATTGCAAATTTGGTTTGATTGAATAACTTCATTAATAGTGTTTAATTCCTGTGTGTTTTGCAGAAATTATGAGTCGGGCGGACGCCTCTTTGCATGAATACATGAACAAGTTGCGTCAGAGTAGGGATCGCCAGTCGGCCTCTGTCGACACGACTGGGGCGTTGGCGGCCGTTCCGTCTACAACGGTGCCTGCTGCGGGGGCCTCAGCTGCTGCAAAGAAGAGGGCCGAGCTGGGCCTTCACGAACGACCTCTGAGCCAACACTGTTGGCGGTCGGCATGGACATAGCGGCCCATCTACAAGCGGAGCTGACCGCGGAGGAGAATGAAATTTTTGCCACCATCCCTACAACTAAATTGATGGTGGAAACGTTGGAGTTACAAAGCCGGGCGCTCATGGCGAGCCGGACGGTGGTCGAGGAGCTCGAGAGAGTGACGACCGTTACCATTCCCCGATTGAAGAAAGATGTGACCGAGGCCACTCAAGCCACAAAGGTGTCGACCGAAAGGGCAGAAAAGTTGAAGGTCCAGTTGGAGGAGAAGCAGGCGGCCGCAAAAGTGCAAGAGGAACTGACGAAGAACCTCGAGGCGCAACTGAAGGAGGGGGCCGACCGGGAGGAGGCTCTAAAAGCGGAAGTGGCCAAGTGTCACGACTTCATGCTTCGCATTAGCGAAGAGTATTTCCGGTTGGGCATCCAACAAGTGGCTTGTCTGCATGGTGCACCACTGGAGGATGACCGGTACGGCATAGAAAAAATAGTGGTGGATGGAAAGCTGGTGCCGACCAACTCTGGTGACAATATGAATGAGGAGGCTGAGGCAGAGACTCCTAGGCCACAGCCGGACGCCTCATTTGAAGAATTAATGAATAATGTTCCGTAGAAAATTGTTGGACCCGGCATGTGGGCATCGTACAATATGATTTTATTTTGAATATGTATTGCTTGTTTGCTGACCGACCGAATTGGTATTGTTGGTGATCGATCGGGTATTAGTTTTTGAACCTTGTTTGGTTGATGCAAGTAGATTTTATTAATTTGGATGCCGGACGAGGCGTAGGTTGTTCCGATCACAAGAGTAATATAATTCTGAGTGCGTTAGTAATAATTCTGATTGCGTTAGTAATAATTTGATATTTCGGATGCCGAACGAGGCATGGATAATTCTGGTTACGTTAGTAATAATGCGTATGCCGAACGAGGCATGGATGATTCTGATTACGTTAGTAATAATTTGATAAGTCAAATGCCGAACGAGACATGGATAATTCTGATTACGTTAGTAATAATGCGAATGCCGAACGAGGCATGGATGATTCTGATTACGTAATAATGCGAATGCCGAACGAGGCATGGATAATTCTGATTACGTAATAATGCGAATGCCGAACGAGGCATGGATGATTCTGATTACGTTAGTAATAATGTGAATGCCGAACGAGGCATAAATGATTCTGATTACGTTAGTAATAATGTGAATGTCGAACGAGGCATAGATTGAGAGTAATAAAAGGAATAGGAGACTTGGATTTTAATTTATAGTGCCTCGTTAAAACCTTCTCGGTCGTAAACCCTCCTTAGGGAAAAACCGACCGAGCGAGGAAAGAGTACACTTTCATTAATTTCAACTGTAATAAAATTTGATATGCGTGGCATTCCACGTTCTCGGTATGTCCTTCCCAGACAAATGTTCTAAGTAATAGGCTCCACCAGCTACCGTATCTGTTATGCGGAATGGTCCTTCCCAATTGCTAGAGAACTTGCCTCCTTCCTTCCGGGCGCCACTTCGCATTCGCCATACTAAGTCACCTTTGTGGAACAGTCTCGGTTTGACCTTGGAATTGTATCGTCTGGCAGCCCGGATTTTGCATGCTTCTTCTCTAATTCTACACTTGTCCCGAAGTTCGTTGATGAGATCGAGGCCGACCGAGAGGCTTTCCTTGTTCATATCAAGATCAAGGGTTTGTCGGCGGAGAGAAGGTTCTCCAATTTCAACGGGGATCATGGCTTCAATGCCATACGTTAGGCTGTACGGCGTTTCTTGTGTAGTCATCTGAGGGGTACAACGATATGCCCATAAGACTTCTAAGAGTTCTTCAGTCCAGTTACCCTTTGCTGGGCCGAGACGTTTCTTCAATTCGTTCAGGATGACCTTGTTTGCAGCTTCTGCTTGTCCGTTTGTTTGCGGATGTTCGACTGAACTGGCGATGTGTTTGATGTGGAGCTTCGTGTAAAATTCAGCTAACGTCCGGTCGGTGAATTGCCGACCGTTATCGGTGATGATGATCTGTGGAAGGCCGAAGCGGCAAACAATATTCTTCCATACGAAATTTTGGACATTGCGAGCGGTGATCGCAGTCAGAGGCTCGGCTTCAATCCACTTGGTAAAGTAATCAATGCCGACCAGTAAGAATTTACATTGGCCTTTACCGGGAGCGAAAGGGCCAATGATGTCCATACCCCATTGGATGAACGACCAGGGTGATAGCATAAAATGAAGTTCCTCAGGTTTTTGATGGGACAAAATACCAAACTCTTGACATTTAAGGCATTTCTGGACAAAATCGGTACAGTCGCCTTGGACGGTCGGCCAATAGTATCCGGCTCGGACTACTTTGGCGGCCATTGTTCGTGCGCCTGAGTGAGTACCACAAATACCTTCGTGCAATTCCCGGACGACATAGGAGGCTTGATCGGGTGTCAAACATTTAAGGAGTGGCCGGGTATAACCTCGGCGATAAAGATCGTCGCCGATTGAGCCGAAACGGGTGGCCTGCAGCTTCATGGTTTTTTCACCTAGAGGACTACATGTACCATCGAGTAAATATTGCTTAATTGGGCTAATCCAAGTAGATTCCGCGTCAGTCGTTAGGCATTCCTGTAGGTCGATGCTTGGGCGTACAAGCGTAACATGGATGACCGACCGATGTATTCCCTTACACTTCGTGGTTGCCAGCCGGGACAAGGCGTCCGCGCGAGTATTGTGATCGCATCGAACGTGTTGCATGGAAATTTCCGAAAATGTGCTCATCAACTGTTTGACTAAGTGATAGTATCGCTGCAGAAAGCGTTCTCGGACTTCATATTCGTCATTAAGCTGACCGATGACTAGCCTGAAATCACTTTTACAAATTAACTTAGTGATTTCCAATTCTTGAGCGAGGCGTAGACCGGCTAAAATGGCTTCATATTCGGCCTGATTGTTTGAAGTTTTGAAGTCGAATTTTAGGGCTTGCTCGATAACAATCTCGCCGGGTCCTTCCAGAACGACTCCAGCGCCACACGACCTCTTGTTGGAGGAGCTGTCCACGTATAAAATCCACGATGAGTGTTCAGTCCCGGCCGAGGAAGGAGTGAGTTCGACTGCGAAATCAGCAAGAGCTTGCGACTTGATGGCTCCTCGTGGTTGGTACTGAATATGGAATTCGGATAGTTCGATCGTCCATCCGATCATTCGTCCTGCTAAATCGGGTTTAGTGAGAATCTTTACAATAGGGTAATTTGTCCGAACAATAATACGATGATTTTGAAAATACATACGCATTCGTCGGGCAGTAATGATGAGAGCCATAGCCACCTTTTCGATCATTTGGTATCGGATCTCGGCGCCATGGAGGGCGCGACTAACGAAATAAACTGGACGTTCCTCACAATTGATTTCTTGTACCAAGACTGAACTAACGGCTTCGTTTGAAACGACGAGGTGGACTATAATCGGCTCTCGGGCGTCCGGTTTCTGGATGACCGGTGGGGAGGATAGAAAGGTTTTCAATTGGAGGAAGATTTCCTCACATTCGGCCGACCACTCAAAGCGAGATGCTTTTTTCAATAATTGGACGATGGGTCTCGTTCGTTCTGCAAGTTTAGGAACAAATCTGGATAAGGTGGTGAGCCGACCGATGAGTCTTTGAATTTCTTTAATGGAATTGGGGCTTCTCATTTCGGAAATAGCTTTACATTTCTCAGGGTTAGCTTCTATGCCTCTATGGGTAAGCATGAAACCTAAGAACTTTCCTCCCTCGACGCCAAACGCACACTTGTTAGGATTGAGTCGCATCTGGTGCTGGCGGAGAGCTTGAAAAACTTCTTTTAGGTCAGCAACATGTTGCTTACATGAGTTGGACTTGACAACAATGTCATCGACATAGACTTCAACATTCCGACCGATCATGTCGTGGAACACGTGATCCATTAGTCTTTGATAAGTGGCCCCGGCGTTCTTGAGTCCGAAGGGCATAACTTCATAATAGAAATTATCGGAATCAGTCATAAAGACCGTCTTCTTTCGGTCGGTCGGGTGCATTTGGATTTGATTATAACCTGAATAGGCATCAAGGAAGCTGAGGATGTGATGTCCGGCCGCCCCATCAACGAGACGATCGATGGTAGGCAGATGATAAGAGTCTTTTGGGCATGCCTTATTGAGGTCCGTGTACTCAACGCACATTTGCCATTTTCCATTTGCTTTCTTTACCATAACTACATTGGCTAGCCATGTAGTATAATGGGCTTTTCGAATGAATCCGGCTTGTAATAACTTATCAGCTTCGGCACGTGCGGCTTGGTGTCTTTCGTCCCCTAAATTTCTTTTCTTCTGAGCTATTGATCTAGCTTCTTTATATAATGATAGTTGGTGGGTAATGACCTTCGCGTCTACGCCAGGCATGTCAGCAGCTGTCCATGCGAACAAGTCGGCATTTTTAGCAAGCGTTGTGCCGATGGCCATTCGGTCGTCCGGCTTTAGTGAGGTGCCAATATGTGTAGCGTGGCGATCATCGCGAAGTGGGAATGGATGCAAGTCTTCTCCTGCTTCCATGCGGGGATCGTCCATACGAGGGTCGAGATCAACAAGGGCTATCATCTGACGACGGGACATGCGTCGTCCGGAATGCCGAGTTGGGGATCGTCCTCGTTTTTGCGGGAGTCGGTCGTCCGGATTGGTCGTGTAGAGTCGCCGAGTTGGCTCACTTTTCAAACTCGCAACATAGCATTCTCTAGCGATTTTTTGATCGACATGGATTGTTGCAATGTCGTCATTTGCCGAAGGGAATTTCATGGCTAAGTGTGGGGTGGAAACAATGGCTTTTAATCTGTTGATGGACGGTCGGCCGAGCAGGATGTTGTAGGAAGTCTGGGCGTTAACCAAAAGATATCGTACGTTTATTGTTTTATGGAGACCGTCTTCCTCACCAAAGGTTGTATACAAGTCTATATACCGCTTAGTGTCGACCCGTTCACTTGAGAACCCTACAATTTGTTCGTTATAGGGTTGAATGTCTGCTTCTGGGATGCGCATTTTCTTGAAGATTTCCCAGTATAATATATCGACCGAGCTACCCTGGTCTACCAAAGTCTTGGCAATTGCGAACTTGTCAATTTCCACAGTGATTACCATAGGGTCGTCCTGGGCTGGATCTATGGCTGTGAAGTCGTCGTCAGTGAAAGTGATCGGAGGTATGTGTGGGCGCCTTCTCGTAGTAGCATGAGCGGACTGAATGTCCCGGAGATGTTTCTTTCGGGCGGAATTTGAGCACCTGCCACCGGCAAAGCCTCCGGCTATGTAATTTGCTTCGTGGTTTGGTTCGCCCAAGGTAACGGGTCCAGCAATCATATTGATGACTTCGCGGACTCGTTGTCGAGGGCGGGCGTTCGGTCGGGACTTGTGCTACGGGCGTGTGTACGTCGGACGGGGCTTTCACTGTGTTTCCGCGAAGCCTGGCTATGGTCAGTTCGACGTTTGTAATTATTACGGTATGACCGGTCGTCACCACGGGATGGACGATCGGTACTTCGTGGTGGGGATCTTGAATTCCTTATCTTCTTGACGAACTGCCGCAAATGGCCAGCCTGGATGAGCTCTTCGATTTTGTCCTTCAACGCTTGACATCCTTCGGTCGTGTGGCCGAAATTTCGATGGTATTGACAATGCTTAACAGTATCTGCATTCGGTGGTGTTTGATATTGTTTTAGTGTCGGAATTAAATCCGTTTGTAGTGCTTCATCTAGGGCTCGTCCCCTCGGAACAGTTAAAGGGGTGTAACTGTTAAACCTGGGGATTCGGCCTCCTCTGTTCCGGTCGGACCTTGGGGTGGTTCGGACGGTCCGTTCGGTCTCGACTTCTCTTTCTTTGCTCGGGGTTTGATCTTTGAGGACTCCGGATCCGACGGCTTTGAACCGTTGGTGATAGTCAATGTGTTCCTCGATTTGCATGAATTTGGTTGCTCGAGTTCGAAGATCTTCCATGTCTTGAGGTGGCTTTTTGATGAGACTTTCGGTAAAACGGCTCGGTCGGATGGCCGAAACCAAATGGTGTAATGCGACTTCCTGTTTGAGCCCTCGGATATTCATACATGCCTTGTTGAATCTATCTAAAAAGGTTCTGAGAGATTCACCTTTCTCTTGTTGTACCGCTAGGAGGGACATGAAGGACATGTGATGCGGTCGGCTGGTGGCATATTGAGTAGAGAATTTTGCGGCTAAGACGTCGAAGTCGTCAATGGAATTCGGAGGCAGCTCTGTAAACCAAGTAAGAGGTTCTCCCTGAAGCGACGTGGGGAATACTTTACACCACACATTGTTATCTGTGGTATACAAAGTCATTTGCGTCTTGTAAACATTTAAATGCTCGTCTGGGTCGGTCGAGTCGTCATAGAGTTTAATGGCGAGGCCTCTCCACTTGTCAGGAAGTGGTGTGGTGATGATTTCGTCTGTAAAAGGATGACCCCTTTTACTTAACTTTCTTTCGACTATTTCAGTTCTGGAAGCAGGATTGGTGCGGCCGGTGTAGGTATGCGAGAGGTGGTTCGGTCGGCCATATGGGATTGGCCTTCTCGTTCGGGATTATCAACCAGTCGCTGGAGTTGTGCATTCTGCTCTCTCAATAAAGCGATTTCTTCCTCTTGACGACGTCTATCCTCTTCGTGTTGACGACGGTCTTCAATCCCCTTTTGCCGCAGTTCCTCCATCTGAGTTTGGAGGGTTTGAATCATAGTCATCTGTTCTGCCATAGCGTCGTTGTTCCTTGTTGCAACCATTATAGCTTTAAAAATTGAAATCTTGCCTCGGTCCCACGGTGGGCGCCAATTGTACCTGAGTGGAGAGATGGGGCCCAGGCACGGTCGGTTGACGTAGTATAATTGCTGACGTGTCGATCTTCTTCTCCTTCGGTCGGGCGGGGGAGGGTACCTGCGAAGGCACTCTGACGCTCAAGTAAGTATGAGATTCTAAGTGTGATTTAGTAAGTGAATGAAAACGTACATTTCTCTGGCTTGAGCACAGTATTTATAGGATTGCCTAATGGGCTTTTTATCCCTTGGGCTCAGGGTGGTTATGGATAGGTCTTGTCAGTCGTGCTCCGGAATACCCGGGGAACATATCTTCTTTAAACGCGTATTCGTTATTTTTCGGAGGTCTATCTTAACCACCTTAGCTTGTCACATAAATGCCCTCACATTTATTATGTATTCGGTCGGTCGGTCACGTGTGTTTGTCCCGTGCCTACCGGTACAAATTCTATCCATCAAGGTCAAGATCCCTTATCAGGTTGATTTGAAAGAAGGCCAACCTAACCCCTTTCGTAAGTAATCACAACTATTAAGTGTAATTTGAAGATGTAAAAATATTCGTATGAATACATGATGGGATATAAAAATATTTAATTACTCATTTTAATCAAATGTGTTGGTTATTCAAAGTTCTTAAACAATTAATTTAAGAGAAATAAATGTAATTGAAATTTCACACACACACTTTTACACATTAACTAGACACACTTCTACACATTAACTTTCAAGATTTAATGCAAAAATATGAAAAATAAAATGAGAAAATACAAAAATATATGTAATAATAAATTAAAAACTTTTTTCGTGGATTTACGAAGAAAAGTATTTCTCGCATCGTGTAGTAAATATTAATATTCACAATATAATCAATTATAAATTATATTTTTTATTAATATACATTTTATATAGAATCGAGTAAGCATTAATATTTATAATATAATCAATTATATAAAATATATAATTGGTTGTGAGGTTTTAAGTTATATAAATTATAAATGTTATCATTTTTATTAATATATATTATATATTATAAAAATGTAACTAAAATAAAAATATTAAAATAATAAATGAACTAATTAATTTAATATATTATTAATAGTTATGTTTATATTATAATAAAAAATATAATTAAACTAAAATATTAAAATAATAAATTAATTCATCTAAATTTTGATTTTGAAAATGAATTTATTTTAATATATTTTTATTTATTAAAATTTTGTAAAAAAATAATCTTAATTTAAAATTATATTAACTTTAATTATATTTTAAAAATTATTATTTAAATTAAATTATTTAAAAAAAAATATTTTACATATTACTTTTTAAATATATTAGTATATATAAAAATATTATTACCTCAATCAAATCAATTAAAAAATAATATTCATTTTTTTCTTTTTTATTCATCTCCGATGTGTATGTAAAGAAAGCCTAAATATTAAATACGTGTAGACACACGAGAAAGGCCTAGTACCTTGACCAATTCCAATTGTGGTTTCCTCTACTTTCTGTCACTCCTTCACTTTAATTCAATCACCCATCTCCAAACCTCGTTTTATTATTGCTGTCACAGCCCTGCTACCAAACAACACTGTTAACCTTGGTCTGATTTTTTTTAGAGGTGTTAAAGTATTATTTTAATTTTTTTTCTTGGAAACCATAATGAGGCCAGATTCAATGTACCTGGTTCACATTAAATGTCATACTCATATTGGAGTATAATTGGACCACAGATCATAAAGTATTGTATTTAGAGGAGTAAAATTTATCCTAAAATATCTTTACTTTAATTAATGTCAGACTTTAGATTATTCAATTATTATATATATATATATATATATATATATATATATATATATATATCATTCTTCGTTAGAATGACATTTTAGAAGATTTTTCTTAAATTGGTGTAATTTGTAGATGAAATTTTTAAAATGGGTAAATTTTTTTATTTATTTTCGTAGATAATAATTGTGTGTATGTTGTATGAGACTTTATAAGGAAAATCGTGTTTGGAATTCACGATTTCTTTGTCCAGAAAAAAGCTAATATACAAAATGTAATGTCAAAAACGATTTAATTACAAAGAAAGTGTAAATAACTACAAGATGTAACAATAAAGTCGTAAAACAGGAAAAGAATTTGCATGAACAAAATATTTGAAGTCGTACTTAAGTTGTTTTTTAGTTTTGTATACTTTTTATTTTATTTCATTATTTTAGGAAATATTTTTTATTTTATTTTTGATGATGAAGTAATTAGTCAATGGTTAAAATAATTATAATATTTTGAATAATTTAAACAGATTAAGGTGTTTGTTTTAGTGTAAAATTAATTTAATTAAAAAACAATTTAAAAATTTTAAATGGTACACCTTAAAAAATTTAACTAGTTTTAACTTTTAGATTTTTGGATTGAGTTGGAGTTTAATTTTTAAGGTGTACATTGTAAAACTATTTTTTAATTAAATTAATTTTATACTGAAACAAATAACTTAATTTTTCTTAAATTCTAAAACCCATTTTAGAAAGAATAGTTAATAAAATTTAATACAAATAACAGGAGAAATAACGGAATCTTATCCTTGTACTTGAGCATTTACTTGGGTGTGGAACAGTACACTTAACAACAGGGTTTGGTTTTGTTGGTTGGTTCATTGACTCGCGAAGAGTGAGAGCGAAGATGACGCGGACGACAATACTGCAATTGGTTGGTTTTCAGGTTTTGGTTATTCTGTTGAGTGCTGGTGCCGATTACATACCGCCTTCAAGATTTGATGGCTTCGCTTACAGAGAAGGGTCGTTGGGTTTATTGGATACAGTTTTGATCGAAGCGTTTTATGATCCAGTGTGCCCAGACAGCAGGGATTCATGGCCCTCACTCAAACAGGCTCTTCATCACTACGGTTCTCGGGTTTCACTTCTTCTTCACCTTTTACCTCTACCGTAAGTCACTCCCAACACTTTCTTATGCCCTTTTTTATTTTTTATTCACTTTTCTGCAATTGCCTAATCACTCAGAAACTCTGGTGGCTTCTCGTCTTTAGATTTTGTTATGAATTGGGTTCAAATTCAGCAAAGATTAAAGAAAAAAAGAGAGTGTGATTTAACATTATTTGTGGCTCACCTAAATTATCATTCCTTGTGTGTTGAATACTGATTTAGAATTTTGGTTTTTTATATTTTCGAAACACAGTTACCACGACAATGCTTTTGTTACGTCTCGTGCTTTGCACATCGTCAGCAATTTGAACGCATCTGCAACTTTTCCCTTGCTGGAGTGGTTCTTCAAGCACCAGGTTTGTATTCACAGCTTCAAAATCAATTTGTGTCCGATGCATGCGTTGGTTGAAGATTTTATCATATTTGCTTATAGCTTTGGCTATTGTGAATTGGGATTGGTTGAGAAAGGTGTTTTCCATTTTCCTAGTGATTTTGATTTGCTAGGGCCTTTTCAAGGTTTAGTGAACTTTCCGACTTTATTCTTTCCACCCTTTGTAATTTTTTGTTTCCTCATAAGAGAATCTTTTCGAACTGCATATCTGTTTTAGATTCAACCTTAGCACATAACATTATATAGTCCTCTCGCTAGACTCAAATCTCTTTGATCATATACTGCACTATAAGTGGCATTTATATTTCTTTATCTATTCAAAATGGATTGTTCCCAGACGGTAGAAAATTTTTACTCCAGTGTTTTTATTTTATCCAATCAGTACGATGGAAAATTGTTTTCTTGTATTGAATTTTCCTTCTCTTTCTGCTTGTTCTGTTTTAATTCTCAAATATAGCCTTACATATTTATCATCTGATTCATGGAGAGATTCTGGTGGATTCGCACAAGGAGAGTTAATTGTTGAATTAGTAACACGTGACAATATATGTCATAACTGTTTAAGCAACATGAAAAAGTCTACTTGCAAAATCATAGTTATCTGGCTTGAAATTGTTTACGTTGATGGCTCTGTGTTTTGTATGTTACGTGCTATGCTTAAGACATTAAGTGTAGTTGCATCTCGGATGCAATATTTCTAGAGAAGTTCTTCAAGTTTTTTATTCACCAAAACTGATGCATATCCTTCTTTAACAGGAGAAATTCTATGGGGCTCACACACGGAACTTGTCTAGGGCTTCTATTGTGGAGGAGGTAGTGAAGTCTGCAACACAAGTACTTGGGAGCTCTTATTATAATGCTATAAAGAATGCCTTCAATGACACAAATACTGATTATCAGACCAGAGTTTCTTTTAAGGTGAGACAAACTCTTTGATCTTTTAGGTTTCGTTCAGATTTTCCACTTATTAGAAGATATTTGGATTTGAAAATTTGAGTTCAAAACTAATATTTTCCATATCTTGATTCTTTGGTTTAAGACTTGAAAAAACGCATAAATATAGCTCACCTTTCAATCAAATACATTTGATTTTAGTTTTGCTCACCTTCCACTTATTAGTTGATATTTGGATTTAAAATTGGGCATTCAAAACTAATATTTTCATATCTTCTTTTTTTTTAAGACCTGAAAAGAATAACGTTAACATAGCTCCCATTCAATCAAACACATATCTCATGTTTAAGTTTCTTTGAAAATGCAGTATGCTGCTTCGAGAGGGGTGTATGGAACGCCTTTTTTCTATGTCAATGGATTCTTGTTGCCTGATACTGGAGCTGCCATTGACTACAAGGCTTGGAGGAAGGTCATTGACCCATTGGTTAGTACCAAGAAGAAGAGTATCCAAAATGCAGAGTCTCTTCATTTCTTCTTGTAAAAATGGTATCAGTGAAGGAATCTAAAGAATGTCTCTGCTGACTTATTACAGGTGCTAGTGCCAAGAATGCAATTATGGAATAAAATGTTACAAAACACTCGTTAGTCCTCACATATACATGTGGCATGGATGGGTTGGGTTAGAATATATGATACACTGGTAATGATGTGATATTCCTTAGCCTGTCTTAATGTATTAAAAGAGATAGAATGAAATGGGATATATTAAAATGTAATGAAACTTTATAAATTTTAATCTTAACGCTGTAAGTAATGTAAATAAATAAATATTTCGTGTATTAAACTATCTTCCTTTTTATGCGATGGAAAGCTATAATATTGACACCTGTGAAGGTGGAAGTTTTTTAGAAATTTCATTGAGTAGCTTCTGAAAAAACTAAGTTGATCTATCTTTTAAAAGAAAAAAAAATGTTTTTTTTTATAATTATGATGAAACAAAAAATTATATATAAAATCTTTAAAATGTTATTAATATTCTTATTTTAAAAAATAAACAAATAAATCTATAATTTTGATTAAAGCAATAGTTAAGTAATCATTTAATTTTTTTTATTGTGTTCTTCAATGGAAATAATTTTGTTCATAAATGAAAAATTTAGTTTTAGGTAAAAAAAATCTAACGAATCTAATGTTAGAAATATTTGGCTCAAGTACGGTCTCATATAATTTTGTAAATATGAAAAAAGTTTATTTGAGACTATTTTTTAAAAACTTCCAATGGAAACTGTCCTTGTGATAAATATATGAAGTGAGGCTGATACGATAAAAAAAGATAGTTAGGTAAATGTGATGTAAACTTTGGAAAATTACTTAGTGTTAACTGGGAGTGTATTGAGAGAAAATGTCTAACATATCACTACCCTGTAAATATTTACATTTAAACGATAAAAAAAACGTGTACTTTATTGCAACAAAATCTACTGGCTTGAAGATAAATTGAATTAATTTTATTCATCCAAACTTACATTTTCATATGCCTACTTCTAAAATTTTATCATTGATAAATAATAAAATTATATTTTCACCACTAATTTCTTTAAAGTAAACAAACATACAAACTTCATATGAATTTGAGTCATATTTGACCACTAAAATGCAAAAAAATATTACTTCAATCGGAGAAAATAATAGATCCAATACAATTTGTTCCTGCTAGGGAGATGGGACCTAGAGAACTATTGAAGTCTTCTTCTCCTTCTTTCGGTCGGGCAGGTGACTAGGTGATGAGCTGTGATTCTTCTCGTCTTCTTGCTTATCCTTCGGTACTCGGCACTCGGTCGTCGGGCGAATCACCGGATGGTGGGGGTACCTACGAAGGCACTCCGACGCTCAAGTTAGTAAAGCGGGTGGTCAGCTCTCAGGTAGGTGAACAGTAATAAATGACATACCTTACTTCTTGGAATGCGTGTTATTTATATTATTCTAATGGGCCTACCTTGTTGGGCCCGCTTATCGAGGTGGATAACGCTTAGGGTTGCATTACCTAATTCTTGATGATGGATTAACTTCACTGATCTTGGTTTGAGCGTTAGCTGTAGTAGGGGTCGGTCGTCGGCCAAGTTCCCATGGTGTGGGTCGGCCATCGGCCAAATTCCACTGGTCTTGGTCGAGTCTTATAAGGTCTCGGCCAAGTCTTCTAAGGTCTCGGCCTCTCGGCCTTTCGACCAAGTCTTCTAAGGTCTCGGCCTCTCGGCCTTTCGGCCAAGTCTTCTAAGGTCTCGGCCTCTCGGCTTTTCGGCCAAGTCTTCTAATGTTTCAGCCAAGTTCCCCTCGTCTCGGTCATGTGGACTCGGCCTCAGGCAGCCAGGTGGACCTCGGCCTCGCCCATACCGGTACACTTGCCCCCCAGGCTCAAGGGCAGATGTGTTAGATGTGTCCGATGAGTCTTTATTGATGTGTGTTGGTCGGTCTCCCTTGATCGTGCGGCCATTCCATTTCTCGAGGTGTGACGTGACCTAGGCGGCGTGACGTGACCCTAGGCGACGTGACATGATTGGCATTAATGAGGGGTTTTTTGGGCGGGAAGTGTTGTGAACCGTTGGATCTAAGAGATCTAACGGTTGAGATTGATTCGTCGTTTCGAATTTCGAGGCCTATGGGCCTTATAAATAGGGGTCTCCAACAGTGTCGAAACCTTGCATTTTCTGAGTGAGTTTGTCTGGTAGCCGAGCCTTCCTTCGTCCACTGCTCTGAGAACCGAGTGACCGTTCGGCCTCTTTACAAAGCTTTGCCTTCGCCTTCCCCTTCCTTTTTACAAAGGTTAGTGATGTCAACCGTGTCTCGGCCAACGTCTTCTTCGTCCGGCCATTCTTCCCCCTCTCTCGGTCGCCCCTCTCGTGCCCTCGGGCTTTCTTCCTCTTTGACAACTTCTTCGTCAACCTCTTCTTCATCAACCTCTTCATCTGCCACCGATTCTTTATCGATTGGGGTGGCCGAGGTGCCACCCATGGTAGAGGTGGTTAGGGGGGACGACCCGGTTAACGCTGTTGACCGATCGGATTCTCCCCTTACCACCGTGGTCGCCCGGCCGGACTCTCCCCCCGTCAGCGTTGGCGACCGGCCGGGATCACCCCCGATGGCCGTCCCACTCGCAGAATTCTAGTTGGGTGGATCCTAGTGTTGTTGAGTTCTCGTCCTCTTATGATACCGAGAAGTCTGTGGCCAAGTTTTTGGCCAAGTACCCGGTGTTGAAAGCGGGCGAGGACTCCGACGATTCTAGGGATCCAGATTACTTTAGAATCTTGCCTTGTGGTCCGACCGAGAGGGTGTGTATGGACCGGGCTGATGCCGGTCCTCCCTTGTTTTACATGTATACTTTCTTTTTTTTAAGATCTTCATGTGTCCCTCCCTTTCGACGAGTTCACAATGGGCGTCCATCGGGCGCTCAACGTGGCACCCACCCAAGTGCACCCAAATACGTGGGCGTCCCTTCAAGCCTTTCGCTTGCTGTGTGACGTCATGCGTCTTCGCCCCACCTGATGGAGGAGGGCCAAGCACATCTAGCCATGAAAGCCAAAGCCCAACACTAGACCATGAAGAGCGTCTAGACCATGATGAGCGACTAGCTAGAAGGATGGAGCGTCTAGGACGTGAAGAGGAAAGGCTACCCATGGAGCGTCTAGGAGGAGACCTAGACCGTCTAGGACCTATCACAAGGTCAATGGCTAAGCATATTCAAGCCCAATTGAATGAAGCCACGGATGGAAGAGAGAAAGCTTTGTACATGTTGCATAAAGGCACATTAGGGGTGCTTAGTAATTAGAGTAGTGTAGAAAGCATATTTGAGTGAAACATTCTAGAAACTCTCTAGGTTTGGCCGGTCATGAGCACATGGCACATGTGCTTTGTGAATTGCATTTAATTTGGCTTTCATTTCATTAGACATTAGCTTAAAACTTACGGCCATTTAGCTTATAAATAGGAAGGCCTACACCTTGTATTTGCAAGTTTATTGTGAGTAAAGTTATGCTGCCATTTTGTGCCAAGCTTTGCTTCTTCTAGAATTCTAGTCTCTAAACTTCATTTCCTTCACATCTCCTTGGGCTGGCCGAACCTCCCTATAATCATACCTTTCATGCACCTTCAAGATCAACACCACTCTTAGGAGGATCTTGCTCACACACCTTCATAGCTTCCGCACCACTTTTTCTTACATGATTCAAGAAGACCTTCATGAAATGCCATCATTTGGTATCATGAGCTTGGGTTCTTCAAGATGAGTTGCTTTTGGTCTTTTCATTTCTAGTTCTTCTTTTATTTCATGTTGTTTATCTTTTCCATAATTGTCTTGCTGTTTTTTGCATTTTAATTTTGTTTTGGTGTGCTTTGTGGAAGATCCAACCGAAGCACTTTTATTCAATTGATCTTGAACAAGTTCTTGTGCAATTTGTGATAGGATTCCATACACCTTTGAGTTGCTATTTTCTTTTAGGCTTTTGAGTCTTTATTGCTTTCTTATTTGGTTCATATTATGCTTTTGAGTCTTTAATTTCTGAATCTTATATGTTTTGTCAAGTCATGTTCATCCACAATGTCAACAATTCTTAGTAGTCCTTTTATTTGGCTTGATTGTTTCTTGATTTTGGGTATCTTTAATTGCTTTGAATCTGCTGTTCTTTGATCTTTTGGTGCCTTTTTAATTTTAGTTTGAGTTCATATTGTGTTTAGATCCTACACAATTCTATTTCACAAATTTCCATTGTGTTTAAATTTTGGTATCTTGCTGTTTTTGTTTCCAGTTTCCAGAATCCCCTGTTTCAAATTTTCTGTGCTGGCTGTTTTGATCCAGAAAAATATTTTCACTCATAGGAAAATTTTGATTCTCTGGAATATGCAAGTTTAAAGTGTTATAGAAAGGACAAAAAAAGAATTAGTCCAAAAGAATCAACAGAAAAAAAATGATAAATCATTTAAAATCAGTGTGCAAATCTGAGGCGCTACAGCTGGCGTAACTGAACACCAAAATTGCAAAATTTATTAAAACAAATTGGTGCATGCGTTTTGAGTGATTCCAAAGCCAGAATTTAGCTAAGATCTTGAATATCTTGCATATCAAATTTCAGAATCATATCTTAAAAACACAGCTCAGCATAAATTGGGAAAAAAACACGTTTCTGGCCCACAACATTTTCCAGTGGTGCTATTTTTTTATTTGGTCATCTAATTCTAGTGCCATTCTTAGGATTCTTTCGTGTGCCTACCTTTATTTTGGTACCTTTTATTTGCTTGCTTAATATTTCTTGGACCTCTTTCTAGTTGTCATAATCTAACTCATTTTGGTGGTACTGTTTTATTCAATTAAAATTGTTTCTTGCTTTTGTTCTTTGACCTCTAATTTGGTGCTGGAATTTATTTCTCTTTTGGTGCTTAATTGAATGGAAACTTGACTTGGGTAAGGTCTAGTCTTTTGATAGGTGCTGGAATTGGAGAATTAAAACCTTCATTCTAAGGGGAAACAAAGCCAAGGCCGAAACAAGCATTCTTGAAAAACACTACAAACACTTGGAGGATCAACAAGCAAAGACAACAAGAAAGTGCACTTAGCAAAAAGAGGATCAACAAAGGGAGTTTTTCTTAATTTCCTTACAACTTAATTTGTGTTAATTACCTCTTAATTACGTTTTAGACGGTGAGTGTGTCTTCAAGGGCTCAAAGTGTCCAAGAAGTCTCACCTAGGGCCGACTAGTATAGAATTCTTAATTAGCAATTGTTAATTGTTTGTAATTGCCTTTTCTTTTGCTTAGTAGTGACGCTTTGCATGCTTATTTTCTGTTAAACCGACTAGCTTTGTTAAATTAGTTAGCATACATTGTTTTCTTGCATTGAAAAAAAAAAGTTTTTATTTCTCAACTTAATTGTGTTCTAAGTAGTTTACTAAGAGGAAGTTTTGTGTGGAGACATTGAGGGATAGTTTTTGGCTAAGGCAAAGGCTTGGTACTTAAGTAGTCCTTTGTGACTCACCTCCCTTACCTGGAAAACTACCTTCTTTGACTTTCCTAAATTTCCTCAAGGTAAAACACTTATATACACAAAAACTTTAGCCATGTCTTCTACTCCTCACTCTCCAAAGTCTATTGAAAGTGAAGTCAAATCTATAAAATCTCTTTTAAAAGAAGTTTCTCAAGCTGTACAAATGATTTCCTTTAGACAATTGGAGAATGAGAATAAAATCAATGAATTGGCTAAAGCCCAAGAGGAGAAATCCCAAAAATCACAAAAATAAAAAAAAACTCATACTCATGCATCTAGGAGTAATGAGTCTCTAGGGGAGGGAAGCCTTAGAATTAATGACTACTACCAACCACCCCCTAGAAGGAATAGGCAAAGGGAGCAAGAGGTGCCAAGGGAAACTAGAGTAGACCTACCTCATTTTCATGGAAAGGAAAATGTAGAAATCTATCTAGATTGGGAGATGAAGGCAGAACAACTCTTTGCTTGCCATAGGGTAAGTGAGGAACGTAAAGTACCCTTAGCCGCCCTTAGCTTCCAAGGGAACGCCATGTATTGGTGGACCTCTCTCGAAAGAGAAAGGCGTCTTCATAGGGAACCTCCCATTACATATTGGAATGACCTTAGGGGAGCCCTAAGACGCCGACACATACCTTCCTACTACCATAGGGAGTTGATGGACAAGCTCCAAAGACTCCAACAAAAAAACATGAGTGTGGAAGAGTATAGACAAAAAATGGAGCTCTACATGATGAGAGCCTCCATTAGAGAAGAGGAGGATACCACAATAGCTAGGTTCCTTAGTGGCATATCACTTGAGATAAGAGATAGAGTGGAGCTCTTACCTTACCAAGACTTGAATGATTTGGTTCAACTTTGCATTAAAGTTGAGCAACAAATTTTACGCAAAACATCAAGTCAAAAGGTGAGCCCTTATTCTAACTTTTATCCCAAGAAAGAGTTTAGAAGGGAGGGTAGTACATCAAAAGAAAAACCAAAAGAACCTACCAAACCTTTTACCAAAGAAACCTCCACCCCACCCATCCGAGCTAGAGATGTCAAGTGTTTCAAGAGCTATGGTAGAGGGCATGTGCAAGCACAATGTCCAAACCAAAGGACTTTGTTTCTTAAGGGTGTAGACAAGTACATTAGTGGCGAGGATGAGCCTAGTGAGAGAGAGGAGGGGGGAGAGGATGAGAGGGTAGCTCCACTAGAGGGAGAATTGCTTATGATTAGGAGAACCCTCAACAATCACCCTAGCACATCCATTGAAACACAAAGAGAGAACATATTTCATACAAGATGCAATGTTTTAGAAAACATATGCTCTCTCATTGTGGATAGTGGATCTAGTTGCAATTGTTGTAGTGCTAGGATGGTGGAGAAGCTTAAGCTACAAGTAGTTCCTCACCCAAAACCTTATAAACTTCAATGGCTTAATGAAAATGGGGAACTACATGTAGACAAGCAAGTGGAAATCAAGTTTTCCATAGGGAACTACAAAGATAAGGTTTTATGTGATGCAGTGCCTATGGAAGCTTGTCATATTTTATTAGGAAGGCCATGGCAATTTGATAAGAAAACCTTGCATGATGGTCTCACTAACGAAATTTCCTTCACCCACAAGTATAAAAAGTTTGTACTTAGTCCTTTACCACATTCTCAAGTGGTAAAAGACCAAATACAAATGAAGCAAAAGAGGGATGAGGAAAACAAAAAAAAAAAAAAAAACGCTAGAGAAAGAGAAAATCCTTAGGGATAGGAAGGCGTGGGAGAAGAGTGTTCCTTCCCACAAGGTTGGTCAACAAGAAAAGCCTCTTGAAAACGTTTTTGAAAATTTGCTTCTTGTTGAACAACCAAGCCTTATCTTTTGTAAAGGAGCACTTACATGCACTGCCACAAGTAATGAACTTATGAATTTACCTCCTCAAATAGAAAACCTTTTAAGTGAATTTGAAGATCTATTCTCCAATGAGGGGCCCATTGGGCTTCCTCCCCTTAGGGGGATAGAACATCAAATTGACTTCATTCCGGGGGCAAGCCTACCAAATAGGCCTGCTTATAGAACCAACCCCGAGGAAACAAAGGAGATAGAATCACAAGTTCAAGACTTGTTGGAGAAGGGTTGGGTTCAAAAGAGCCTAAGCCCTTGTGTTGTACCTGTCTTGTTGGTGCCCAAAAAGGATGGAAAATGGCGCATGTGTTGTGATTGTCGAGCAATCAACAACATCACCATCAAGTATAGGCATCCAATCCCAAGGCTTGACGATATGCTTGATGAATTGCATGGGTCAACTCTATTCTCCAAAATTGACCTTAAAAGTGGATATCACCAAATTCGAATCAAGGAGGGTGATGAGTGGAAAACCGCTTTTAAGACCAAATTTGGATTATATGAGTGGTTGGTGATGCCCTTTGGGCTTACTAATGCCCCAAGTACATTCATGAGGCTTATGAATCACACCTTGAGGGATTGTATAGGTAAATATGTAGTAGTTTATTTTGATGATATCTTAGTATATAGTAAAACCCTAGAAGACCATCTAAGTCACCTTAGGGAAGTTCTTCTAGTGCTTAGGAAAAATAGTCTTTTTGCAAATAGGGATAAGTGTACCTTTTGTGTAGATAGTGTAGTGTTCTTAGGCTTCATAGTAAACAAAAAGGGGGTGCATGTAGATCCCGAGAAAATCAAAGCCATCCGCGAGTGGCCAACTCCACAAAATGTAAGTGATGTAAGAAGTTTTCATGGGTTAGCTAGCTTCTATAGAAGGTTTGTGCCTAATTTTTCTAGTCTAGCTTCTCCTTTGAATGAACTTGTTAAAAAAGATGTTGCATTTTGTTGGAATGAAAAGCATGAGCAAGCCTTCCAAAGGCTAAAGACTCAACTCACCAATGCACCAATTCTATCTCTCCCAAATTTTTCCAAACCTTTTGAGATAGAGTGTGATGCATCGGGGGTAGGCATAGGTGCGGTTTTGTTGCAAGGTGGACACCCCATTGCTTATTTTAGTGAAAAACTCCATGGTGCCACCCTCAACTACCCCACCTATGACAAAGAGCTCTATGCTCTTGTGCGAGCCCTAAAGACTTGGGAACACTACCTTGTGTCCAAAGAATTTGTCATCCATAGTGATCACGAGTCTTTAAAATATTTAAAGGGCCAACACAAGCTCAACAAGAGACATGCTAAATGGATGGAATTTCTTGAACAATTTCCTTATGTAATCAAATACAAGAAAGGAAGCACCAATATAGTGGCTGATGCTTTTTCAAGACGACATACACTCTTTTCAAAATTGGGTGCCCAAATTCTTGGATTTGACCACATAAGAGAGCTTTACCAAGAAGATCAAGAACTCTCATCCATCTATGCCCAATGTCTACATAGAGCGCAAGGAGGTTACTATGTGTCCGAGGGATATCTTTTTAAAGAGGGAAAACTTTGCATTCCCCAAGGAACACATAGGAAACTCCTTGTCAAAGAATCACATGAGGGGGGACTCATGGGCCATTTTGGAGTTGATAAGACTCTAGATCTTTTAAAAGCAAAATTTTGTTGGCCACACATGAGGAAAGATGTCCAACGACATTGTTCTAGATGCATCTCATGTTTAAAAGCAAAGTCTAGAACAATGCCTCATGGACTCTACACCCCTTTGCCGATTGCAAATGCTCCTTGGGAAGACATTAGCATGGATTTCATTTTAGGACTTCCTAGGACTGCAAGAGGCCATGACTCTATCTTTGTGGTAGTGGACCGTTTTAGCAAAATGTCCCATTTTATTCCATGCGACAAGGTAGATGACGCTTAAAATATTTCTAAACTCTTCTTTAGAGAAGTGGTGAGACTTCATGGTCTCCCTAGAAGTATAGTGTCCGATAGAGATCCCAAGTTTATAAGCCACTTTTGGAAAACTCTTTGGGCTAAACTTGGAACAAGACTACAATTTTCAACTTCTTGTCATCCTCAAACGGATGGGCAAACCGAAGTAGTCAATAGATCTCTTGGAACTATGCATAGGGCTATCATGAAGGGCAGCCACAAATCTTGGGATAAGTATCTTCCCCACATTGAATTTGCTTACAATCGAGTAGTTCACAAGACTACTAATGCTTCTCTTTTTGAAGTAGTATATGGTTTTAATCCTCTCACACCCATGGATTTGATACCTCTTCCTCATCCACAAGATTTTGTGCATAAGGAAGGAGTAATCAAAGCTGACTTTGTAAAGAAAATGCATGAGAAGATTAAACTCCAAATACAACAACAAAATGAGAAGTACACAAAATACAACAATAAAGGGAAGAGAGAAATAATTTTTGAGGAAGGAGACTTAGTTTGGCTTCACCTTCGCAAAGATAGATTTCCAACTCAAAGGAAGTCCAAACTAAGTCCCCGAGGTGATGGACCCTTTCAAGTCCTCAAGCGAGTCAATAACAATGCATATAAATTGGACCTACCTCTTGAATATGGAGTACATGACACTTTTAATGTAATTGACCTTTGTAGGTACCAATGACGATGACGAGCTGGATTTGAGGACAAATCCTTTCCAAGGGGGAGGGGATGATGGAGGAGGGCCAAGCACATCTAGCCATGAAAGCCAAAGCCCTACACTAGACCATGAAGAACGTCTAGACCATGATGAGCGACTAGCTAGAAGGATGGAGCGTCTAGGACGTGAAGAGGAAAGGCTACCCATGGAGCGTCTAGGAGGAGACCTAGACCGTCTAAGACCTATCACAAGGTCAATGGCTAAGCATATTCAAGCCCAATTGAATGAAGCCACGGATGGAAGAGAGAAAGCTTTGTACATGTTGCATAAAGGCCCATTAGGGGTGCTTAGTAATTAGAGTAATGTAGAAAGCATATTTGAGTGAAACATTCTAGAAACTCTCTAGGTTTGGCCGGTCATGAGCACATGGCACATGTGCTTTGTGAATTGCATTTAATTTGGCTTTCATTTCATTAGACATTAGCTTAAAACTTATGGCCATTTAGCTTATAAATAGGAAGGCCTACACCTTGTATTTGCAAGTTTATTGTGAGTAAAGTTATTGCGGCATTTTGTGCCAAACTTTGCTTCTTCTAGAATTCTAGGCTCTAAACTTCATTTCCTTCACATCTCTTTGGGCTGGCCGAACCTCCCTATAATCATACCTTTCATGCACCTTCAAGATCAACACCACTCTTAGGAGGATCTTGCTCACACACCTTCATAGCTTCCGCACCACTTTTTCTTACATGATTCAAGAAGACCTTCATGAAATGCCATCACCACCCCTTCTTCTTTTCTTTGTTATTATGGCTCTTACCCCGGTCGTTTAGCCTCTTGGCTCTCTTTGGCCGGTCGGCCGGGACGTGTATTGTTCGACCTCTTTGCGGTCTCGTATAAACGGTTCAAGGAAAGGTTTGTCAAGGTCGTCATTCGGCCCGAGGCGACGGCTTTTTTCTTTGACCGAGTCGGTCGATCTCGGTTCCCCTTATATTGGACCTCCAAACCCACAGGGTTTAAGTTTTGGCCGAGGCCGACGGAGAGTGAGGAGAAGGTGGAGATTCTCTCCTTCTTCGACGCACTCCCAAGGAAGCTTCCTTGCCGATCGCTGATCGGTGCATATGCCGAGTCAGCGCGTTGGGCGGCCATTAGGGGTATGGGTTCGCGTTTTTATTGTGCCGTTTGGTAATTTCGTTTACGCTTTCTAACTTGTGTTTTTGTTGTGCAGCCACAATGGTTCAAGAGAAACCGGCCGGCGCTAGCGTCCTCGACGAATACCGACAGAGGGTGGCCGCACGAAAGGGGCGTCGAAGCATCGACGTTCTTCCTGCCAATACTCCGGCCGCCCCAGCTGAGAGGGACTCGACCGGCCCTTCCCGCAAGTCCAAGGAAAGGGGGAGGGATGGTGGTAACATTGCCACCACCGTTTGTTCTCCCGGCTCTCTGCCAACGCCCCCCCCCCCCCCCCCCCCCGCCGCAAGCTGGTCGAGGTGGACTCTCTCTCTCCTCGGCATGTGGAGCAAATGTCCGGCGCTTCGGCTGGTGGACGCCGACCAACGGCCTCGACCCTAGATCTCCTAGGGGGGACCCACAGATTCGCGCGCAGGGTTCGCGTGGCTCTTCCCGAGGGGACACGAGAATCAATCCGGGCGGTCGACCCTCTGGACTTGCTGAAAGGCGGTTTAGAGCTCATGTGTCGGTCGATTGTCCTTGTCGAGCAGGGGATTGAAGGTCGTGGCCAGCAGGCTGAGGACGTCTCCTGGTTGGAGAAGAAGTTGGCTGAGGCTCGCGAGAATTTGACCCGGTCCTTGGCCGTCAATGATGATCTCTCGGCCAGCACAGCCCGGGAGGTCGCCAAGAGGGAGCGCGCTGAGAATGATGCTGCCGAGGCGAGGCGACTTTTGGCTTCGGCTAGGGAGGAGGCTCTGAGGGCGGCGGCTGAAGCTGTCGAGGTTAAGAAGACAGTCGAGGAGAAGCTTTCATCCTCGGTTCCTGAGTTGGTCGCCCTCCAAGTTGCGAAGGAGCAGGTCGAGGCTGAGCTCGACCAAAATTATGAAGAGTCGGAGGAGTTGCTTAAGCAATGCTTCGATCGAGCGGTGCGCCAAGCCCATGTGCTTTATGGGGGGCCGTCGACCACTGGTGAATTTAACATAGATTATGAGGTCTACCAGGGTCAGTTGGTTCCGAGTGCTGAGGTGGGGGCTTTGGCGGCACAGGAGGCTCCGGCGGGGGGGATCAATGAAGGGGAGGCCGAGGCCGAGGAAGGGGAGTGCATAGAGGTTCAAGATTAGGTTTTCCCTTAGCCGGGGTGTGGCCTTTTCTTGCTTTTTAATTTCCTCCGAGGCCGGGGTGTGACCTCTTTTGTTTTGCTTTTTTTTTTTGATGTATCGCCCAGTATTTTTGTTTATTAATGCGTCGTCCAGCTTTCCTTTCATCAGTTTAGTACAAAAATTGACAAGTTACCCAATCGGTCTCCCATTGATTCGGGCGGTCGGCCATTAATTGCGAACGTTAAATTCGGACAAGTAAAATATGGGCGATCGGCCATTAATTGCGAACGTTAAATTCGAGCAAGTAAAACATGGGCGATCGGCCATTAACTACGAACGTCAAATTCGAACAAGTAAAATATGGGCGATCGACCATTAATTGCGATAAATATAATTCGGTCGTTCGGCCTTAATTTGCGATTGTTAAATCGAGCAGGCTTGGTGATTGTCATTCGAGCAAGTTTGGTGAGCGGTCGACCGGCACTTGCGATGTTGATCGAGCAAGTGGGCGGTCGGCCAATACTTGCGATGTTAATCGAGCAAGTTTGGTGAGCGGTCGGCCGGCACTTGCGATGTTGATCGAGCAAGTGGGCGGTCGGCCAATACTTGCAATGTTAATCGAGCAAGTTTGGTGAGCGGTCGGCTGACACTTACGATGTTAATCGAGCAAGTGGGCAGTCGGTCGGCCAATACTTGCGATGTTAATCGAGCAAGTTTGGTGAGCGGTCGGCCGACACTTGCGATGTTAATCGAGCAAGTGGGCAGTCGGTCGACCAATACTTGCGATGTTAATCGAGCAAGTGTAGGTGGCGGTCGGCCATTGCTTGCTCGGTAGAATATTTCCGAGAGGTGGTGGCGAAATATTTCCAACACTTTGATGAAAACTTCTCGTTAAAACCTCCCTAGTTGGGTGAGGAAAGAGTGCGTGATTTTATTGATTTTAACTGTAATAGAACTTGAGGTGCGTGGCATTCCACGTCCTCGGTACAATTTTTCCTGAAAGGCATTCTAAATGATAAGCTCCTCCCTGCACGACTTCTCGGACTCGGAAAGGCCCCTCCCAGTTGGATGAGAACTTCCCTTCATTTTTTCTCGCGTCGCTGCGCATTCTCCAGACGAGGTCGCCCTTCTGAAAACTACTCGGCCGGACCTTTGTGTTGTATCGCCTGGACGCCCGGACTTTGTAGGCGGCCTCCCGAATCCTGCTTTTGTCACGAAACTCACTTACTAGGTCGAGGTTAACCGCTAGGCTTTCCTCGTTCAGGGTGAGATCGAACATCTGTCGTCGTATAGTGGGTTCGGCCACCTCAACCGGGATCATGGCCTCGGTCCCGTATGTCAGGCTGTAGGGTGTCTCCTGTGTGGTAGTTTGGGGGGGGGGGTGCACCTGTACGCCCAAAGTACCTCGATCAGCTCCTCGGTCCATCGGCCCTTTGCTTTGCCCAGCCGTTTCTTTAGCTCGTTGAGTTTGACCTTGTTGGCGGCCTCGGCCTGCCCATTGGTTTGCGGGTGTTCCACTGAGGCCGTGATGGACTTGATGCCCAGGTCGTCATAGAAGGACTGTAGGCCTCAGTCAATGAACTGTCGGCCATTGTCAGTTATTATCATGTGCGGGACGCCGAATCGGCAGACAATGCTCTTCCACACGAAGTTTTGCACATTCTTCGCCGAGATGGAGGCGAGGGGTTCGGCCTCGATCCATTTCGTGAAGTAGTCGACTCCCACCAGGAGGAACTTGGTCTGCCCTTTCCCTGGGGAGAATGAACCGATAATGTCCATCCCCCATATGGCGAACGGCCACGGGGAGATGATGCTGTGCAGTTCCTCTGGCCTGGTGTGGTAGAGGGGGCCGAACTCTTGGCACTTGGCGCATTTCTTCACGTATTCGGCACAGTCGCCTTGTATGGTCGGCCAGTAGTAGCCGGCTCTCAATGGATCTCGGCCAGAATGTACTCGGTCCTTTTGTTGGTGATGCATTTTAGCAAGGGGGTCGAGTAGCCTCTTCGGTACAAATCTTCGTTGATCATGGTGTATCGGGAGCATTGCTGCTTCATCGCCTTCTCTTGGTCGGCCTTGCATGTGCCGTCCGTTAGGTATTGGATGACGGGCGTCATCCAACTGTCGGCCTCGACCTCTTCTTCTTCTATAGCCAGACACTCGGCCTCGGCCTCCGTCACACTAGGGTGTCTCAGCCATATTTGTATGACTGATCTCTGATAACTCTTCTTCTTGGTGACCGATAGCTTGGACAGGATGTCGGCCCTTTTGTTGTCCTCCCTCGGTATGTGCTCCAAGGGTGCTTTGCTGAAGCGGGCGATGCTGTTTCTGGCCGCGTGGTAGTATCGCTGCAGAAGAGGTTCTTTAACTTCAAACTCCCCGTTGACTTGGCCGACCATCACCCGGGAGTCGCTTTTGCATGTCACTTCGCGTGCTCCCATGTCGTAGGCTAGGTTCAGCCTAGCGAGTAAAGCCTCATACTCGGCCTGGTTATTGGTCGCTCGGAATCCAAATTGGAGCGCTTGTTCTAGGAAGAGGTCGCCCGGGCCCTTCAGGACGACTCCCGCTCCGCAGGCTGTTTTGTTTGAGGAGCCGTCCACGTAGAGCGTCCACCCGCCCGAGAGGGTGGGTAGTGGTGTCAGTTCGGCCGAGAAGTCGGCCAGGCATTGAGACTTGATGGCGCCTCTTGGTTCGTAGCGTATGTCGAATTCGGAAAGTTCGACAGACCATCCTATCATCCTCCCTGCAAGGTCCGGTTTAGACAAAATTTTAAAAATAGGGTAGTCGGTCCTTACAGTTATGGAGTGATTTTGGAAGTAGGGGCGCATTCGTCTTGCTGTGAGGACTAGGGCGAGGGCCACCTTCTCTATCATCTGGTACCTGGTCTCGGCCGAGTGGAGGGTTCGGCTGACGAAATACACCGGTCGTTCCTCGCCCTCGGTCTCTTGTACCAGGGCAGCGCTGACTGCTTCCTCCGAGACCGCCAGATATACAAGGATCGGGTGGTCGGGTCTCGGCTTCTGGATGACGGCCGGGGATGTGAGGAACTCTTTGAACTGCTTGAAGATTTCCTCGCATTGGTCGTCCCAGGTGAATTTCTTGCCCTTACGGAGCAGCTGGACCATCGGGAGAGGGCGGTCAGCCGCCCTAGGAGTTGTTGCACCTCTTTCACACTGTTCGGGCTTCTCATGTTGAGTATGGCTTGACACTTGTCGGGGTTGGCCTCTATCCCCCAGTGGGTGAGCATGAAGCCTAGGAACTTCCCTCCCTCGACCCCAAAGGTACATTTTTCGGGGTTGAGCTTCATGTTGACTCCCCTTAAGGCCTTGAAGACCTCGTCCAGGTCTTTTAGGTGTTGATCGAATGAGTCGGACTTCACGACTATGTCGTCCACGTACACCTCTACCGCCCGGCCGATTAGGCCTTTGAAGATTTTGTCCATAAGGCGCTGGTAGGTCGCCCCTGCGTTCTTGAGGCCGAATGGCATGACCTCGTAATAGTAGTTGGCATCGGCCGTCATGAAGGCCGTTTTCTCCTTGTCCCTCGGGTGCATGCTTATCTGGTTATAGCCAGAGTAAGCGTTTAAGAAGCTCATAATTTTGTGGCCGGCCGCCCCATCCACCAGTCAGTCAATGTTCGGGAGGGGGTAGGTGTCCTTCGGACATGCGCTGTTGATGTTCCTATAATCGACGCACATCCTCCAGTTACCGTTCGACTTGGTGACCATGACGACGTTGGCCAGTCATGTCGTGTATCGGGCCTCCCTTATGAATCCGGCCGACAGGAGCTTGCCGGCCTCCTCCTTCGCCGCGAGTCGCTTTTCGTTGCCCAAGTCCCTCTTCTTTTGGGAGATCGGGCGGGCTTCCTTGAATATTGACAATCGATGGGTGATGACATCCGGGCTTACCCCCGGCATGTCGGCCGGTGTCCATGCAAACATGTCGACATTCTTTTTCAGCGCGGCGTGCATGATCTCGGCCTCGGCCGCTGCCAAGGTTGTTCCTACAGCCGTGCTGTGTTCTTCGTCGAGGAGGGGGACTCTCCTCAGCTCTTCTCTTGCCTCCAGTCTATCCTCGGACGCCCGGGGATCGAGGTCCACCAACGCCACGGTTGGCTTGATTTCCCTTGGTCGATCCTTCCTGGGGGAGCGGTCTTTTCGGGAGGACTTCCTCACTCTGAGGGGAGAGGTGACGGCTCTTAAAGGTTCCACCCGGAGGCTCTCGGCGTAGCACTCTCGTGCTTCTTTTTGGTCTACGTGGACCGTGAGAATGTCCCCTGTTCTTGAAGGGAACTTCATTGCGAGGTGAGGGGTTGATACTATGGCCATCAGCCGGTTGATGGATGGTCGGCCGAGGAGGATGTTGTAAGAGGTGTTGGCGTCGATGACCAGGTATCGGATTTTGATGGTCCTGGTGTTCTTCCCCTCTCCGAAGGTGGTGTACAAGTCGATATACCCCTTGGTACCCACCCTTTCGCCCGAGAATCCTACCACGTGGTCATCGTATGGCATCATCTCGGCCTCGGCCATCCTCATGGCCTTGAAAGTTTTCTAGTAGAGGATATCTACCGAACTTCCTTGGTCTATGTCGACCGCTATCACCATCGGGTCGTCCTGCTGGCGGTAGTCTACGCCTTTGAAGTCCTCGTCCGTGAAAGTGATGGGTGGCATCCTCGGCCGGAATGCCACCACGTTCCCCTGATGTACCGCCCGGAGGTGTTTCTTCCAAGCGTTGTTCGTGCTTCCTCCTCCGGCGAAGCCGCCGGCTATAATGTTGATAACCTCTCGGTTACCTCTCCTATCGGCCTCCCTGGGGGGGTCATCCCTTCGGGGGGGGGGGGGGGGGTCGTCCCTCGCGGGTTGTCGATCGCCTCTGTTGTCTCGATCATTTCGAACGCGTTGGGGTGACTTCGTCCGCCTGGGTGGATCCGCCCGGCGGGGTGGGTCTCGGCCATTCCTGACGAAGCGGCGGAGATGCCCAGCCTGGATAAGTTTCTCGATCTTATCCTTTAGGGCTTGACACTCCTCGGTCGAGTGTCCGGTATTCTGGTGGTACCGACACTGCTTCCTCCGGTCGGCATTGTTTGGGCTGGCCACCTTCCTTGGAAGAGGGATCAACTCGGCGCTGAGGGCCTCGTCCAGAATCCTCCCCCTCTCGGTCGTTAGGGATGTGTATCTTGAGAATCGGATTGGTCGATCTCAATTCTCCCGTCGCCGGTCATTTTTTTTGCATCGGCCGCCCTTGGCGGTCCTTTTCTTCCTTCCTCTCTCCACCGGCCTCGGCGCGGCCTGGTTGTGGAACTCTCTTAGCTCTTCCAGCTGCATGTATTTGGCAGCTCTCTTCCTCAGCTCGTCCAAGCTGTCGGCCGGCTGCATGCACAGGTTGTCGGCGAAGGGCCGTCAGCATGTGGTGCATGACAACGTCCGGGCTCAGATTCCAGATGCTCATTGCCACTTTACTGAACCTATCCACGAAGGTCCTCAGCGACTCTCTCTTCTCCTGGCGGATGCCTACCAGAGCGATGGAGGTCAGATGGTGCGGTCGGCTGGTCGCAAACTGAGTTTCAAACTTTGCGACTAGCGTGGCAAAACTATCGATGGAGTTGGTTGAGAGCTTCGTGAACCAACTAAGGGCTGCTCCCTTCAAGGATGTGGGGAACACTCGGCATAAGACGACGTCGTCCGAGGTGTAGAGGCTCATATGGGTGGTGTAGGCGTCCATATGCTCGTCCGGGTCGGTCGACCCGTCATATCGGTCTCGGTTGAAACCCTTCCACTTCTTAGGAAGTGGGACTTCGATAATGTTGTTCGTAAAGGGATGTCGGCGGTTCGGGTCGGCCGTCAGGGTCGGCCGAGTGGACCGGATTAGGCACGACTCGTCGCCCATCTTGGTGTCTCGGGGAGGGGGTCGGCCTCTCGTTCCCTCGGCCACATCTGGGTCGGGCGGAGAGGTGTATGACCTGCCGACAACGTTCGTCGGTATGACGGAGGGTCCTCCCTTCCCCAGCTTCTTCTTCATCTCTTCATTCTCCCTACGGAGAACTTGCAGCTCTTGCTCGTTTTTCTGAGCAGCCTCTTCGGTCTTCCTTCTCATCTCGGCCATCTCTCTCTGGAGAGATAGCAGCAGCATCGTCTGGTCGGCTTCAGTCATTCTTTCCATGCTTCTTGTTGAGACCATCTACTTTTTTCTTTCAGCTAGTTTCCCTCGGCCCCACGGTGGGCGCCAATTGTTCCTGCTAGGGAGATGGGACCTAGAGAACTATTGAAGTCTTCTTCTCCTTCCTTCGGTCGGGCAGGTGACTGGGTGATGAGCTGTGATTCTTCTCGTCTTCTTGCTTATCCTTCGGTACTCGGCACTCGGTCGTCGGGCGAATCACCGGATGGTGGGGGTACCTACGAAGGCACTCCGACGCTCAAGTCAGTAAAGCGGGTGGTCAGCTCTCAGGTAGGTGAACAGTAATAAATGACATACCTTACTCCTTGGAATGCGTGTTATTTATATTATTCTAATGGGCCTACCTTGTTGGGCCTGCTTATCGAGTTGGATACCGCTTAGGGTTGCATTACCTAATTCTTGATGATGGATTAACTTCACTGATCTTGGTTTGAGCGTTAGCTGTAGTAGGGGTCGGCCAAGTTCCCATGGTGTGGGTTGGCCATCGGCCAAATTCCACTGGTCTTGGTCGAGTCTTATAAGGTCTTGGCCAAGTCTTCTAATGTTTCAGCCAAGTTTCCCTGGTCTCGGACAGCCAGGTGGACCTCGGCCTCGCCCATACCGGTACACAATTTATTAAAATGAATTTGATCTAAAATCCAAATTCATTTTAACTACATTAATTGATTTAGAATTTTTCAATTCAATTTAAATTGGAATCAATTTCATTTCGTCAATTTGATTAAATTTAATTTGAGATCCACCTAATAGACTTGATATGAGATTGATCTAATTGACCTACATAGGTTTAACTTAACTTATCTTGACATGATCCTTATCCAATATTGACATGATGTATCAACTAAACAGAGTCGAACTTAACTTGGCTCGACTTGTTTCGACTCAATTTGACTCGGTTTGTCTCAATTTTACCTTAGTCTTACTCAACTTGGACCCAACTAAACTTGGCTCAATCTGAAGATAGCCTAACCTAATCTTGTTCAGATTGACTTGGACCTAAGACAACTCGGTTGAACATGAGACTAGACCGACTCAACTCGATCTATGCTCTGACCAACCTAGTTCCACTTAATGTGGGATCGACTCAACTCAGTTTGACAAGGCTCCAACTTGATATAAGCTTGGTGTCTCGGTTTGACCTAGCTTGGTTCTTCTCGATCTCATATAGGCTCAACTCAATTTAGACCTAATCAAACTTAGCTCGACCTAGCCCCTACCTAATTGGACTCAACCTAATCCAAGTAAATTGAACTGGACTCAAATCGACTTGGTTTAACCTGATATAGGATCGACCAAACTTATTTTGACATGTTTCCGATTCGATATAGATATGATGTCTTGGCTTAACACGGATCCAACTCAACTATTAACAATGTCATGTTATCTTTGTTTTAATGATTATACTTAAACACTTACCTAGCCCAATTTGTTTCCATCCTTATTCTCAACCAATATTCAAAAGACTATTTTTTTTATTGATGTTAACTAGGTTTTTTCAATCGATCACAATGAAACTATCTTTTAGTTAGTGCAAGTCATAATTTTTTTATTCAATGTTAGATGTGATTTTGTTTTTCGAACTCGTTATAATTTTTTTTATAGAAATTTTATAACATACATCAATAGAAAAAGTTGAAAGAGGAAGCGTAGCCAATAACATAAAAAGTAGCCTTAAACTATGTCAAATTAAATAATTACAATTGACGTAAACTAAAAATAACTTCAACTAGTATTAATAAAGAAAAACTATTTTTAAAATGAACTAAAATAACAATACTTTAATAATAAACAACTTCAATCAGTATTAATTGAAAAACATTATCGAATTTTTTGATAATTAAATATTATCTAATATTAAGATGATTTTTTATATTTGGTGATAATTAAAATATTATTTTCAAATAAAAATTAATATTCAATAAATTTGAATTATTTTATCAGAATATTTTTTAAAATAAAACATTTTGAAGTGATATAGTTTAAACTTCATGAAAATTGTGAAATTTCGTATCTATTAAAAGGTAAAGTGAGGGGACGATTAGATAAACATAAAACCAATGTTTATGTTCCTGTTTTTTTTTTTCATATCAAGATTAATTCATAAAAGTAACTCAATTTGCTAGAAAAAAAAAAAAAAAAACTCTCTTTTGAGATAATATATTGGGCTTTGTAGTTTGGTTTTGGAGGAGGCAAGTTCTTCCTACACCCAATATTTTGAATCTACATCCTACACAGTTTTATATTTCCGAAAATACTCTTCATTCTCTGAAAATGAAAATCCAGAATTATAAATAATATATTCTAGAAAAGTAAATCTAGAAGTGATTATTGTGTTTCAAAAATAAAAAAATTGGAATAAAATTCAAAAATCAAAAATTCAATTTCAGAAAAAAAATCCACAATACAAAAAATTAATTTATGAAAACAAATTTAGAAACATATTCCAGAAAAGGATTTTCGTAAGTATTTTTAATATGAATCCCATTCATTTTATTTAAGGATATTTTCGTCTTTTCACACTGAAAATGGGTGCAGTAATATGGTGCAGGAAGTAATTTCCTTTGGAGGATCCAAAGCCAGGCCCGTGGCTTGACTCAGCCCATACACCAAAGGCCCGTTTTGTGTCAACAAGTTTGAGTAACAGGTGAAGTAAGGTGACTGTAGAGGACATTTGCCAACTGTGCCACCGTATTGCTTCTTCTTGAGTCTTCATTCACCCCTCTTTTTCACCCTGTTAGGGTTTGCATCAGATTCCCCCAATTTTTTTTCTCGCGTGTGCGCTTTTACTAGATTTTGTTCAACATGACTCAAGATCTCGAGATGAAGGATCGCTCAACGCCTTCCAACTCCGTTTCTTCACCTGCTCCATCTACTTTGCAGAGTAAGTAATCTTTTTCTAACAACTTCCTTTCCGATTTCGCAGTTCAATAAAGCTATTTTAGATTTTCATTTTCTTGCTTTGTGGTTTGGCTCACAGATTTGAAGGAGATAGCTTCGCTTATCGAGACCGGTTCGTACTCAAAGGAAGTTCGTAGAATTGCTCGTGCTGTGCGCCTTACAATTGCGTTGAGACGTAAATTGACAGCATCGATTATCTCATCCTTTCTCGACCACGTCCTCGCTCCTGGTTCTGAAGCTCATGTCAAATTGTCTGCGTATCTTCCCAAGGTGAACTTCATGTTAGATTCAAGGGTTGTTGCTGTTGAGAAGGGCTTACATGTTTTGTTCATATTATCCTAATTTGAAGTATGAAGTGGACGATTAGCTGTAGTCGTTTATAGTCTATTTAATTCTATTTAAGTGGAAATCTAAATTATGAGTTTGACGAAATTGGTGATCCCTCTAAGAAGAATTCTGTTGATTTAATTACATGGTTGAAAAATTTGCATAATTTAATTTCTGTTTAAATGGGTAGTGGATATGGGCCAATGATTGCATTTCAATGAGGTTTGGAGTCATGATGTCCACACTGATTGTGTAGGAGGATGATCACGAGATGGAAGTGGATGCGGCAACATCTACAATTCAAACCCCAGCTAAACACTTGTTGCCCGAGCTAGAAATCTACTGTTACCTCCTTGTACTTCTTTTTCTGATTGATAAAAAAAGATACAATGAGGTTAGTCCCCTCTTTCAACTTTGAGAATTGACAAGTGAAACTGGTTATATATTGCTGTTTCTTTTCCTTTTCAGGCCAAAGCTTGTTCCTCAGCTAGCATTGTTTGGCTGAAGAATACAAACAGGAGAACTGTTGATGTTATTGCATCCAGACTGTATTTTTACTATTCATATAGCTATGAGCTTACAGAAGATCTTGCTGAAATCCGTGGGTGAGTTAGGTGCTAATTTATGTAATACTTGAAAGAGGTTGAAGACGAATTATATTTGTATGTAATTTTAAATTTTGGAATTTCTTTTCAGCAACCTCCTTGCATTGCACCGAATTGCCACCCTGCGCCATGACGAGTTGGGCCAGGTTTGTTTTCACCTGAGCTTTATTACATAAGGGCTTATGATCTTTGTTAGAGTTCTGCAGTTGTTGTTACAACAAACTCAACCAAGCACATATTTGATTTTTATTATAGATTCTCAATTAATATCCAAAGTGACATGTAATCGTGTTCATAAAATAAATATTCGCCGCACAAAATGACCAGTCACATAATTTATGCAAATTTTTAACTTATCTGTTGACTGTTGATCCAATGCAGGAAACACTTCTTAATTTGTTACTCCGTAACTACCTTCACTACAATCTATATGATCAGGCGGAAAAGTTGAGGTCCAAGGCTCCTCGATTTGAAGCGCATTCAAACCAGCAGGTATGGTGGTTCTGTTATCCTGAGCATCTAAGTTTTTATTATTATTAAATTTGGGTAGAAAAACTCTATCTAATGTTCCAGTGCTCATCGATGTTGTGATCAAGCCCTTGTTGTGCAATCATGTTTTTGTTGTTTATGTAGTCTATTTATTGTTGTTAAATATTTAAAATTATCCTGTTTGATTCATTTTACCATCACTTGTGGTATGTCCTTTCAGTTCTGTCGTTACCTCTTTTACCTTGGGAAAATTCGGACTATTCAATTGGAGTATACAGATGCAAAGGAGTCTCTCCTGCAGGCTGCCCGGAAAGCTCCAGTGGCTGCACGGGGTTTTCGAATTCAATGTAACAAGTGGGCTGTGATAGTTCGGTTACTGTTGGGAGAAATACCAGAGCGCACTGTCTTTATGCAGAAAGGAATGGAAAAATCTTTAAGGCCTTACTTTGAGCTTACAAATGTTAGTCTACGTTATTATCCTTGCTTTATCGTGATAATATAGAATAAGGCTGGTTCTGATATCATTATGATTAGTTCGCCTTTTCAAACCCCCCCTTCCCCGCCATCTATCTTAATCATGATAAGTAAATTTTCTGTTCTTGGTTTAACTAGTCAGTTTTACAAATTCTGAACTCTATCGGTATCCCAAAATTTAATCATCTTCATAACAACCACAATAATTTATCATATACATTGTGATATTATTAGCTTATGTTGTAAAAATAATTTCAGGCTGTACGGATTGGAGACTTGGAACTGTTTAGGAATATTGCAGACAAGTTTGCCACTACCTTTAATGCAGACAGAACCCATAATTTGATTGTTCGATTGCGGCATAATGTTATCAGGACTGGTTTACGGAACATCAGCATCTCCTATTCCCGCATCTCTCTAGCTGACGTTGCTAAAAAACTGAGGTTGAACTCTTCTAATCCTATTGCTGATGCTGAGAGCATTGTATCAAAGGCTATTCGTGATGGGGCAATTGATGCTACATTGGATCATGCCAATGGGTGGATGGTGTCCAAGGAAACTGGAGATATTTACTCCACAAATGAGCCTCAGTTAGCCTTTAATTCTCGAATTGCATTCTGTCTTAACATGCACAATGAGGCAGTTCGAGCACTTCGATTTCCCCCAAACACACACAAAGAGAAGGAGAGTGCTGAAAAGAGAAGAGAGAGACAACAACAAGAGCAGGAGCTGGCTAAGCATATTGCAGAGGAGGATGACGACGATTTCTGAGAAATATCTTTTTTCACCCCTACCAAATGCTATCAGATACCTTCATATCCAACCTTTGCTGATGTTTTTCTTTTGGAGAACTCATTATCCTTTCCTTCTCTAGAGGTTTATTTTTTTAAAATGTGGAAGATATCTGAAAGTCAGTTTAACATTAAAATATTTTCTATTTGTATCCACATCCATTATGACTGCTATGTTTTGTTTCTGCTTCGGAGAATTACTACGTTTAAGGAACTGGAGAAAAAATCAGTTGTTATCATATCAATTATGTTCAGAAACTTTTGCTCTGAAGGATGTATTAATTATATTTTGACAGTCTAGTTTTCTATCAATAATTCATTTTCTAGGATCCTTGAGATGAAATCCTTCCATTATTGGATTTGAACATATTGGAGCTTTTGTTAAAACATTAGGAATTCAAAGAAGGAAAGGAGGGGTGGGGGTATAACATTTTTTTTCTTTGGGTGGGGTTCTAACTTTTTTCTTCTTTGGGTATTACAAAGGAGGTCTAAAACCTGGTGTGGAAGAACTAAGGGTAGGCTAAGGTAATGTGCTTCAGGTAAACATTTCTTCAAAGGGCTGAGCCAAAGCGTCCCTGTAGGACTATATTTGTGAATGAATGTGCCTCTAAAGACTCGTGATATGGTTGCTTATAGTTCAGAAAACAAATATTTCACTTAAAGGAACAAGGTTGCTTATACAGTGCATAACAAAATGAAATGATTCATGGTCATATGATTGAAACCTCCTGTAACAATTAGATTGGGTTCTTTTCTCTTAAGTTAGCTTTTGTTTGTTTTCTTTTTTCTCCATCCTGTTCTACACTTTCTATTCGGGTAAGAATCTCTTGTTCTTTACTCAGATATGCAAATCTTATTCACTACTTATCCTCCACTGTTTTGCCCCTTTCTTTTCAGTCTTTTGTACACAAGCTCTACAAACTGGATAAAAAAATTTAAATGTTCTCGGTAGAGGTACTAAACTTAGTGCGTTATCAATTTGAGTGTACAAAAAAGATCTTAGACTTTAAGAAAATCAATTTTTTTAAAGAGTAGGAAAAATAAAGAGAAAATAGAAATCAAAGTTTTTTAATTTATTTACGAGAATGTGTCTATTGTATATTTTTCTTAGAAGCTAACTCATGCCTGATCATTGTGAACAGTGCACTTACACATGACCGTTCATAAACGTAAACTAATGAATGTTTTGCTATTTCCTTTTATTTGAAAGTTAAATAAATATAAAAGAGAATGGTCAATCCTATATAAAAGAAATAGAAAATACTGGTTTTAAAGGGAAAATTGATTTAAAATAATATAAAAGAATGAGTATTTTTAAATGTATAGCAGTATGCAGTGGGTATTTCTCAATTGATATACTCATTTTTCTTTCAAAATCACTAAGATACCTATTTTCTCAGGTACACAGTTGTTAACTTTTATGTGACCGTTCAATCTCATTTCTATTTTTCAACATTTCTTATGTCAAACAAAAAAGATAAATTAAAATATATTTTAAATAACTTGTTTTTATAACTTTTTAATTGTAATATTTGTTAATGAATCAAATTATTTTTAAAAGTTTTAAAAGATATGAACACAGACTAATTAAAATATTTCAGATTTTATGGTAAAATATTTACCAACAATGACTACTTAAAATATTTCAGATTTGTAGTGATATTCAACCTCTTCATCATTGAGGTTGAAGACATCCTAGAAAAAAATCCAATTGGTCAAATTTTAAAATATTTGTATTTCCTAATAAAGTAAGGAACACATGAGTAAATTAAACAAGTGTTGAAAGAAAAACTAATATATCAAGTTTTATATAACTAATTTTGACACTTTAATATTATAATAATAAATGTAATGATTCACATAAATGTCGAAAAATTAGAGTTTGAGCGTTTGTTTATACATGCCTTCTTCATTTACATGGTTCTTCGCAAACGCACATTTGTATGTAGATTAGTATCACACTTAGAACAAAACACATAATACAGAGTTAGTTCAATGCTACCTATCATAATTTTAAGGCAATACTCTCTCCTCCTTTTATTTTAAGGTTTCAACATACAAATTAAAAAACATAAACATACAAATTAAAAAATATAGTTGGACCTGCGTGTCTCTAGGTTGGATACGGTTAATAATTTATAGTTGGACACAGAGTTAATAACTTGGGATCATCATTCAATTTTGTAACTGAATCATAATTTGTCATAAATCATCATGTGAATAAAATGGTTGAGTCTTAAATGATGGACGACTATTCATAGAATAATGAATAGTGGTTACATGATTAATACAAGGACTCATAACAGTTTACTCAGAGGATACCACCTGAATAAATACTCATTTTTCATGAAGTACAAGTTATCTTATCTCATACCCTTATTCTTAACTCTTATACTATTAAGAACTTACAATCTCTTTGTACTTCTAACATCGGAGAAAGTGAGTCTTCTCTTTCACATTGGAGACCAGCTGAGAGTTCATCTTTCAAGGAATATCCGGTTCTCACCGAGTTACACTCTCAAACTCATTTTCTGTAGAAACAATAATATTTTAAATTTTATAAAAAAATTATTACGTAATCTCTTAAAATATTTTTTATATATTAATTATTTTCTCTCTCACTTCATTTGAACATATTTTTTTTTCTCATTGTATTATCTATATAATAGAAAATATTAATATTCTATTGACATCGTAAAATGACAATTAAATGAAACGTTATTTTTTAATTAAAATTAATGAAAAAATTATTTATTAATTTGTAATTCATTATAATAATATTTATATATAATAAATAGTAATTTCTATAACTAAAGGAAAAGTGGAAACATACTAAAAAGTATATGAAAAAACATATAAAAGAATGAGATTGTTCTAAAAATAGTTATGGGTTTGAAAGAGTTGGATGAATAATAGAATGTTGTGTATTGTTTGGTCCCACCGTGAAGTTCAAAGCTGCTGGCTTTGCTTGACGGTGCCGACCTATATATGCCAAAACTATATTAGACCAAGTAATGATAAGTCCCATAGGTTTTCAATACTTTATATGAAAAATAATAGGAAGATGACACGTTGATATAATAATTACTTCTCAACTATTAAAATATTATTATATTAAGTTAAGAAGTAATTATTATATGTTAAAACAGATTGTAAATTGATTGTATTTTATCTTTAGTGGTACCAAAGTATAATTTTAAAATAATATTGGTCTACATTTTCTTACTTTTATAGGTCAAAATTATAATAAATTTATTATTTTTTATTATAATTTTATTAGTTAACAATATTCATATTTTATACTTATATACTATGTATTTGATAAAATTAGTTTATAAAATAGTTAAAATCTTTTAAATTAGCTGGACATTACAAGTTATAAACTACAGACTGAAAATTTTAAAACTTAAAACTGTGTGCTGCTATTAACTACTACTTTTTCTCGTATTTGTAGATGCTCAGTGTTAATGCGTATAAATCAAGATATTTGATACGGGGAAAATGTTAGTATGTTTGGACTACAGTTATTGATTGATTTTTTTATACTTGCACCACTGGAATGAATAAAATAAAGGTATATTAAAGAAAATGATTAAACTTCAGAATTCTTCAATATATATATATATATATTATGGAAATAGAAAATAAATTTAGAGTGGAGTGATATAATTAAAATGATATTTGAATATTTTATTATTAAAATAAAAAATTTATATAAATAGAACAATTGGTTATTTAGGTTTCATTTTAATATAGTCATTATTTTTTTATTTTTTTTATTTTCTCCTCAATTTTCTATTCAAAAAATTCACTCTAGATTTATCATATGATTAAGGTTATTTTTGGACTATTGACACCGAAGAGTAAAATTGTTTGATCAGATTTTTTATTTGAATAAATTCAATTTTGATTTTTTATTTGAATAAATTTAATTTTGATTTTTTTTTCTTTGAATTAGTTTTGAGTTTTCTAATGTACCTAGAACATGTGGCTTACACGTGAGGTATTTGAAATTAGGATTAGTTTATGTTATCTTAGGGTCTTAGTAATGTGCTTAGATCGTTGATTAGGACTCTGATGCGTGTTAATTTATCTCGGTGTCTTTTGAAAAATGGAATTCTCTTTTAGTACCCAGTCATGTGATCAGGCAAGAAAATTTAGACTTGAGTCTTAATAGTATTTAGGTTATAAAATATTATTTTTCAAACTAACTTTATCACTTTGCTAGAATTTCTTGCATGGATTAAATCTTTGAGTGAAATAAACGTGTTTTGAACTGATAGGTGATATGAAATGTTTGAATGTTTAATGTCAATGGAGTATGTTTTAATAAATTTACTGAGTCTTTGAAATTGAATTAGATAAATTGAAAAAATTGTAGCATTATTGATTTGTGTATGATTTTATTAGGATCTCTGACTATTTGATGTGAAATTTGTTCTGTTGGAGTTGTTTGAATTGAGTGTAACTTTGAGTAAGATCAAGTAACTCAAGTTGAGGATGATGGTTTTCAAAACTAGTAAGAAAGGATATGAAAAATCTAAGTTGAGGCATTCAAAAGTTTTAGAATTATGTGGATTATGCTGAATTATGCAAAACTTGTTTGATGAAATTCGTAATTTAGAAAACTTGAGAGCATTGGTCGCTAGACGAATTTGGTTCCAATAGTTTAGTCACTAAGCAAAATTCAGAGAATTAAAAACTCGAGAGCATGGACCACCGAACGAGTCACCCCCACTCGATGAATTTGGCCACAATGTTTTGGTCGTTGGGCGAACAATGTTCTTGTTAAGCAAAATTCAGTGAATTAAAAACCCAAAAAATGTGAATTGTGATGGTGAGATATTTTGATATGTTTTAAAATTTAAATTTCTATATAATTGTATAATATATTGAGATGTTGAACGAACTATAAACTATGTGAAAGTGTGATTGAGACATAATATTTTTAGGAAAAGAAATACCGTGTTGAGACTATTTAAGATATCTATTGAGTTAGATATTAGATATCCTAATTCTATTGGTACAATATTTCTGAAAATTAATGTAAAAATAGTACGAAGTTATGAGAAAGAAAATTAAAAAAACCAAGTTAAAGGCTTACAAGTTGTAAACTACTTATTTTCATCACTACTTTGTCATAACATGACAAAAGAACTTGTCATGTTATAAAACTATAGTTACTAAACATATATAAAAGTTCTATTACCTCTAGTCTTATTGTAAAATAAATATATATTTCATCATATCAATAAAAATAATGAGTAGTTAAGTTAGATTAATAATATCCTAAATTAAAATTTCGTTTTAATAATATTTATAAAATTAAATAATTTGAGTGATACACAACATTTAACATATATGTTTAAAGAATGTTTATTTTATTAATCTAAAGCCTAATTTATTGGTAATACATCAATACCAAAAGATAAATACTAGTATACTTCTCTTTACATAAAAAATAATAACAAAATAATAAGCCCTCTTCAATAAAGCGATGAGATGAAACGACTCCAAACTTAGTTCCTACCACATTATAATTTATTTAACAAATTCTTCCTTAAATTCATAAATAAATATCAATTTAAAAAGTTACCTTTCAAACATAGAAGAATTTATTTAACGTTCAAAAGAAAGATATTTGAAGGAATTTGCAATATGCTATTCACCTTTTGCAATATATTAGTGAAAAAAAAAATTATTCTAAATTGCACTAGTACAAAATATGTAATCTACGACTCCTATAAAAACAGTTCGTAAAGAACTGTCGTTGTTCTTGTCGGTTGACTCGCTCGCCGGTTGATTCTAACGACGATCCCACACCCGCTTATCTTCGCCTAGGTTTGTGCTTTCCTTGGATCGAAACACTTTGTACCTGCAAACACAAAGGGGCGCCCTAGAGGCAAAGAAACAGAATGTGTGTAATAGTTCTAGTCTAAAAAACTGTGTACCTTGTGAGTTTTCTTACTACCCTTTATATAGTCTAGGGTTTCTTCTATTTCTGTCACCTGCATTTAGGGTTTTTGGGGGAATGCCCTTGCGCCGCTATTACCCACTCTTAGGGCAATCTAGCGCGTAAGGCTCCCTTACTGGAGTGCAACTTCCTACGGAATGGCCACCTGGGTACCAACTTGTGCACCTAATCTCTGGGGCCATCCGTCCTGAGGGCACCCTAACTGTTCACGTGCCATGCATGTAGCCTGCCCTTGGAAAACATAACCCTAATGGGCCTTAGCGCCTCTTGTGGTTCTTTACTTGTGCTACGCCTGAATATGCTATTCACACCACACGTAAGGACTCTTCGTGACCTAGGACTTCCCCTTAACTCTGGATGGTATTACTGATAACTGATGTGTTTTCTGGGACCCACCTTTCGTGGTCCAATTCAGCTGTTTGAGTCACCGATACCCGATGTCACATCTGCCTCACTCTGTTGCCGAGGACACGTCGGCACACCCTGGTGATCGACATCCGACCAAGTCGGCACCCTGGCTCGTGCCGCTTGTGGGACCCAACTTACATGGCCCACCATTACTAGCAGTTAACGATGTCTGAGGACTGGTCGGTATAGTCGTAATAAGAGAGGCGGTGATATTTTTGTAGTTTTTCGCAAATTTTCGCTATTTTTAACGATTTTCGCCTGTATCGATGTTATATATGTTTTTAATGTGAAACTGCAACGATTATTATATATCCTCCTAGAAAAGAAAATTTTCGCGTGGGGTCCCTATACTCTCTCACTCTCCATTCCTCATCTTTTTCCTCTCACTTCCTTCACCCTCCTCACTCTCACTTACCCTCTTTCTCTCACTCTGCATTGCACCTCCGCAAAGGCTTATGTGTGATGGGGGCGGGTGGTCCGATGCAGAGTGAGAGAAAGAAGGGAAATGAGAGTGAGAAAGTTGAAGGAAGAGAGAGGAAGAAGACGAAGTGAGGAGAATGAGAGAGTGTAGGGAGTCGATGCGGAAAAAAACTTTCAAGGAGGATATATAAAGGTTGTTCACTAAGAACCATTGCAATTTCACATAAAAAATATATATAACGACGTTTCAAATGGGAAACATCGTTAAAAATAGCAAAAATGTCCCCACCTCTCTTATTACGAGAGTTCTTTACGAACGATCCGATCTTTATAGAGAGTCGTAGATTACGTATTTTGTACTAGTGAGGGTAGGGATCTTGGAAGCAAACCAATGTCATAATTCTTGCATAGTCAGCAGAAGTCATCTTCACAGTGGTGTTGTAAGAAATACCATACTCAGATATCTTGCAAAGTAAGACTCTATCACCATCATCTTCATCCCATGCTCAAATATCTTGTCTTGCGTTGTAAGAAACGAGTTTCGATATTTTTGTTGAACCAAGTGGTGTTCAAGCTTTGAAGGATCCAAACCCTTTGAAGGATGTTGAAGCCTTGGCTGTGCTTGATGTTGTTGTGCTGGTTTAGCTTAGTTCTGGGGTAGTTTATATGTTGTAATCCACCCTTTGATTAAATCTAAAGCATTAGCATTCTCAATCTTTGTGAAAGTAAAATGTTTTCAAACTAAGTTAAAACAATTGATTGTTTTGTCGAAACAACCGATTGTTTATACTTAGGTGTTTTGAGAAAAAGATTGAAAACTGTTTTTAAAATGGTTGAAATGTTAAGTACCAAAACAACCGATTGATTCGATGAAACAACCGATTGTTTGTTTTGGGACCATAACAGAAAAACTGTTTTCTGTTTGACTGAGCTTTAAATGATTTAACTGCTTACACTCCAGTCATTAAATGCTTTGACCAATCTTTTAATGCAATTTAAGAGTTTGTTAAGATTTGATAACAAACTACATCTTTGAATATATTCAGAAAAACAAATTTGAGAATTAAGAATCTTTGACAAGTTTTTTCCTAAGAGTTTTTGAGTTTTTCAAAGAACTGAGATTGCTAAGAGTTTGTGATTGATCAAAGTGTATGGAATAGGATTCTGCTTGTATTGATTTCAGATTATCTTCTGTAACAAGTGTAATCCTTGTACTCTGTTGAACAAGTATTCGTTTCTGTGTTTTGCTGAGATTGGTTGTGTGTTCTTGAGGGGATCAAGATCAGCAATCTTAGTGTTGGTGTGTTGACCAAGGAGAGTGTGTTTCTTGAGGTGTTCAAGGTCATTCTCTTGGTTGTAGTGTAAGTGATCAAGGTGTGATTACTTAGTGGATTTCCTCAGGGTTCTGAGAAGACTGGATGTAGCTCTGGGTTTGGAGTGAACCAGTATAAACAATTGTGTACAATTTCTCTATCCCTATCTCTTTAAATTCAGTTTTGTCAATTAATAACTGGTATAAACAACCGATTGTTTTGGTAAAACAACCGATTGTTTTTCCAGTATTGTGCTTTTGCTTTATGTTTTAAAAAACTGAATTCTTAATCAAGGTTTTCTTAAAGTATTTTCATTCTAAGCTTAAAAGTTTACGAAAATCTTTCTTAAACAATTCACCCCCCTCTCGTTTAAGGCCATATATTCTAACAATTGGCATCAAGAGCTTGGTTCTTGAAAGTTATTCAAGTTGATCTGAAAACCTTTTTTCTATGGCTGGAAAACCATATTTTGAGGAAGGTGCAACAATCTACAAACCACCTTTATTCTGTGGATTGAATTATAAGTTTTGGGAAGCAAGAATGAAAATCTTTATTGAATCTATTGATCAAGGAATTTGGGATTCAATTGAGAATGGTCCTTACATTCCAAAGTTCAAAAAGGATAATTCTTTCATTGCAAAACCTTTGTCCAAAATGGACAAATGATGAATGTAAGATGGCCCAGCTTGATCGGTCTGCTCAAAACATTATAGCTTCTGCACTAGATGCTAATGAATTTTTCAGAATATCAAAGTGCAAAACTGCTAAGGAAATGTGGGAGACACTCAAGGTTGCTCATGAACCAAAGGAAGCAATGACAAAGAGTCAAGCAAGAAGGAAAAGAAGGCAAAATCAGAAAAGCCTAAATCTTTGCTTCATGGCCAGAAGGGAGGATGACTCAAGAAGTGTAACTTCATCAAACTCTTCAAACTCTGAAAATTATGGTCAATTGCTTCAAGCCTTTCAAGAAACGCATGAAGAAGCCAACCGATTGGCTCTCTTGAACAATCGGTTAAAAGAAAAGAACAGCTGGCTTGAAAACAGAGTAAAGGCACTGGAAGAGGATTTAGAAAATTCAAAAACAGATTTTGAAAATCTGGAAATCATTTACAAAAACTCCTCTTGCAAGTGTGATACTCTAGTTTGTGAAAATTGCGAAAATCTTGAAAAGAAGGTCCACTATCTTGTTAAAATAGTAGATAAGCTTTCTAAAGGCCAATCCAACTTTGAGAGTGTTCTAGCATCTCAAAACTACGTTTTTGGAAAAGCTGGATTGGGTTTTAATCCACAAAACAAACAAGATAGATTTTTAAAATCATTTTCGAAAATGCCAGAAAAACAATCGATTGGACCATCGAAACAACCGATTGTTACATGCTTCTATTGCATGAGAAGAGGCCATTCTGTGAGGTTCTGTAAAATCAGAAAACATGTTGTTCCTAAAGGGCTTATGAAGTGGATTCCTAAGGGAAATAAAGCTTTAATTGATGAGTATAAACCAGATGGACCCACATTCATAAGGGGACCAAATCTTTGTACTTGAAAATTTGTTTTGTAGGAAATCTTGGAGGAGAGCAAGCAACTATGGTATTTGGATAGTGGATGCTCCAAGCATATGACAGGGGACAAATCAAAGTTCCTGAGTATCTTCTTTAAGCAAGAGGGTCATGTCACCTATGGAGACAACAACAAAGGAAGAATCCTTGGGAGAGGATCCATAGGAGATGAGAACATCTTGGTAATCCATGATGTGCTTTTTGTTGAAGGCCTAAAGCATAATCTGCTGAGCATTAGCCAACTTTGTGACAAGGGTTACCAAGTGATGTTCAAGTCAAACACATGTGAATCACTTCCTAAGTATTTTTGGGCAGATGCAGTGAGCACCTCTTGTTATGTGATGAATAGTGATGGAGATCAAGCTCAAGAGGACATGGAGGCCAATCAACAAGATCAAGAAGAGGTAGAGGCACAAATGGAGGACGCCCATGGAGGTCAAAGCCCACCTCAAAGGATTACAAGAAGCATGTTCAAAGCATTGGGAGCTAGGGGACATTTATTTTCTCTTTTTGTAATTTCTTTAGTTGAAGGTGCTTAGAGGGAAACATTAGAAACCTCTTTTGTTTTAGCATCTTTTAGGCTTTAGTTAGGAGCTTTAGGAGGGGGTGTATTAGTAGATAGGTGTAGGAGTAGAATATGAGGTGCCAAAGTGAAGGAAAGAGTCACACCTTCCTCATGCATGGTTTAGGCGCTGGTTTTGAATAGGTTTAGGAGGGAATTTTGAATTCTCTTAGCTTTGTTTTTCAGCACCTTAGGCTATAAATAGAGGTGCTCTCCTTGTATTTTTCATATTGGAATTAATCTAAGAAAACTCTACTCAAATTTTGAGTGATCATTGGAGAGCTTTTGAGCCTTCTTCTCTAGTCTTATCTTGATGGATCCATGGAGTCCTCAAGTGGCGGCAACACTCTCATCTAGGAGCATTCCACACTTCTAGTGGCGAGATCATCCATCATCCTTCCATCTTCATGAGCAATTCTTCTCTCCTTCCTTTCTCCTCTTTCAATTGTTTTTGTTAGCTTGTGTTCTTGAGTTTGGTTTGGTGTTCTTGCTGTTTTTATGAGTATTTTGGTTCGACAGTTTTATAATTCTGTCCAATTATCTTGTTCCTTTGCTTTTCTAGCTCATTTGTTCGGTTCAATTCATTCCTTAAGGAATATGTTCGGTGCAATTGCTTTTTCTTCCACTTTAATCGGTTCAATTTGACAATATGTGGAGCATCCAAATGAGTTTGGGATTCGGTACTAGTTTTTGGTGAGTTCTTGTCTTAGAACAATGATCCAACTCTAAGAAAAGTGCCTCTTTAATGTCCAGCTCAAGGTGATTCCTAAGAATGTCAAGAATCATTCTCTATATGGCTAGTGGAATCACATCAAATAGGGTGCTTATAAGGCCCATTTTGAAGAAAAAACCATATGAACTTTTCAATGGAAGGAAGTCCAACATCAGTCACCTCAAAGTCTTTGGCTGCAGCTGTTTCGTTCTCAACAATGGAAAGGAAAGCTTGGGAAAGTTTGATGAGAAAGCGGACCTTGGTATCTTCATTGGTTATTCACTCACAAGTCATGCATATAGAGTCTACAACAAGAGGTTGATGACTGTAGAAGAATTAGTTCACGTTGTCTTTGATGAGGTAGATCGCAGAATCAGTCAAATCCCAAAGACCAGTGCTGAAGAAGATGAATAGAGCATCAGTTTGGAGAAGCTGGAAATCTGTGCAGAAAAACAACCGGTTGATTCGCAGAAACAACCGATTGAAATTCTGCAACAGAGTGAGCTGCCCAAGGAGTGGAGGATTCCTAGAGATCTTTCAGTGGAAAACATCATAGGGAAAATAAAGGAAGGTGTCTCCACACGTAGCTCCATCTCAAACTTTTGCAGGCACACAGCTTTTGTCTCTCAAATTGAACCAAAGTCAATTGAGGAAGCTCTCAAGGATGAGAAGTGGGTTGAAGCTATGCATGAAGAGCTAAATCAGTTTGAAAGGAATGAGGTATGGTTTCTTGTCCCTAAAACTAATGAAATGAATATTATTGGTTCGAAATGGGTTTTCAGGAACAAGCTAGATGAGGATGGTGTGATCACGAGGAACAAGGCAAGGCTAGTTTCAAAAGGCTACAATCAAGAAGAGGGCATAGATTATGGTGAAACCTTTGCTCTTGTTGCTAGATTGGAGGCTGTGAGGCTACTGCTGGCTTTTGCGTGTATGAGTGGTTTTAAACTCTTCCAAATGGATGTCAAGAGTGCCTTCTTGAATGGCTACATCAATGAGGAAGTCTATGTAGATCAACCACCGGGATTTGAAGATCACAAGTATCCCAACCATGTCTTCAAGTTGAAGAAAGCTTTGTATGGTCTGAAACAAGCTCCAAGGCAGTGGTATGAGAGGCTTAGCAACTTTCTGCTATCTCATGGATATGAAAGAGGAATGGTAGACAAGACTCTCTTCATCAAGAAGTCAAATGCAGAAATAATTTTTGTGCAAATCTATATTGATGATATCATCTTTGGTGCTACACAAGATAGATTGTGTGAAGAATTTATGGCTGCAATGAAAGGTGAGTTTGAAATGTCTATGATGAGAGAACTATCTTTCTTTCTTGGATTGCAGGTTAAGAAAACGAAGGGTGGGATCTTCTTGAGTCAATCAAAGTATTGCAAGGAGATTCTCAAGAAATTTGAAATGGAGAGTTGAAAAGAAGCAAGCACTCCAATGCCATCAAGCTGTTACATGGATGCTGATGCTGCTGGAAAGAGTGTAGATCAAACAAAATACAGAGGAATGATTGGATCTTTGCTATATCTAACAGCTAGTAGGCCGGACATCTTGTTTGCGGTGCGTCTATGTGCAAGATATCAAGCAAATCCTAAAGAGTCACACTTCAAAGCTGCAAAAAGAATTCTGAAATATCTCAAAGGAACATCATCTGTAGGATTATGGTATCCTTCTCACTCTCCAATACATTTAATTGGTTATTCAGATTCTGACTTTGCAGGTTGTAAGCTAGATAGAAAGAGCACAAGTGGCACTTGCCACCTTCTTGGCTCAAGCCTAATCTCATGGCATAGCAAGAAGCAAGCATGTGTTGCTCTCTCTACTGTTGAGGCTGAATATATAGTTGCTGGTAGCTGCTGTGCACAGATTCTATGGCTCAAACAACAACTTGCAGACTTTGGATTACAAATCAGCAAGGTTCCTTTGATGTGTGATAACACAAGTGCCATCAATCTCACCAAAAATCAGATTCAGCACTTAAGGACCAAACATATTGAGATAAGACATCATTTCATCAGGGGTCATGTACAAAATGGGAACTGTGAAGTGAAGTTTGTGGAGACTAAACTTCAGTTAGCTGACATCTTCACAAAGCCTTTACCAAAAGAGAGGTTTTTCTTCTTAGGAAATGAGTTAGGTATCCTTGATCTTAATAATCTCTCCTAAATATGTTTTTGGTACATGCTAAAGTCTTTTTGTGAAGACAAATAGGGGGAGAACTAATTGGTTCTTGTATATCTTTATCTGATATTGTATAAAATGTTAAAATCTCTAATAAGAAAGTGTTTTCTGCTGCTGCTGATAGAAACAACCGATTGTTTCGTGTAAACAACCGATTGTTTATCATGTTTTATTCTTTAAATGAGTAATAAACTGACTTGCTGCTGTAAGAAGCTTTGGACAGTATAAATGCTATTTTTTTTGCAGGAACTACTTCAGAAGCCACCGGTGGCGGAGCAATCAATGTTGGCATCCTACAGCAGGTCTCTTACGGCGTCCATCACCATCTTCTTCTCTTTTTCTTAATTTTCTTTTCTTTCATTCATCACTCGAAAAAACACATGCAACACAAACAATGCTTAAAATAGGTTTATTTAGAATTTATATAGCAAAATTGTATTGTTTGGATTAGCAAAAATAAACAAATGATAATAATAATAATAAATGTCATTTTTCCTTTTTTATTCTAAATTTAAACAATTTCACTTTATATTTCTTACATGTTTCTTTTATTTCTCCTTTTTCAGATCCAACAATTAATCAATGTTTATAGATTTTGAACAAATGAAGATTTAAAAGAAAATACAAAGACTAAAAAAATCACCCGTTTTAAAAGAATAATTAATAATTTTAAAATCTAAAAAAGTGAAAAAGGTGTGTACTCGCATAATATTGTCACGATAACACACACAATGAGAATGAAGAAGAGAGGGAAAAAATGCACGAAGATACGAAAAAACAAAATTAGCAAAGAAAAGAACAAATTTGCAGAGAAATGAGAGACAAATAAATATAATAATAAATAATATATAATCATAAAAAGTGTAACAAAGAAGTTGGTAAAGTGAAGAAGTGAATGTGCATACCTAAGAAGAATGAAAGAGTTCTTTTTTTGAAAGCATGAAACTTTCTTCTTCTTCTTTCCTACATCGTTACACACAGTTACACTTTTGGGAAAAAGAATTCACTTCTTCAATCCTACGTGAATTACATGTTTAATGACTTGCGGAAAGAGATTCTTGGATGGCGTAAGTGGGAGAAAAATGGGATTTGAAGGAAAATATTTGGTTGAATAACTCAGGGCTCCCTAACTGCAATTTTAAATTATATTGACATAATATTTGTTTTTAAATATAAAGAAGAAAAACACTATGAATTATGTTTACAATTACTCCACAATTCAAAATTCATAATTCAAAATTTAAAATTCAAAATTTAAAATAAAAAATTCAAAATTCAAAATTTAAAATTTAAAATTTAGTTTTTAAAAATAAAAAAGTCAAAAAATGACAAATATCTCCTTTCATACATATTTAAAATAATAAAATAAAATATAAAGTAAGGATAAAATTGGTATAAAATAAAATGACAGTTAAGAAAAAGTAACATGGACAATTTGAGGTTTTATAAAAAATATGGTGCAAATCTGCAGGAAGAATTAGCCTAAAAATATTTAAATAAGAAAATCATTTGAGAAGATAGTTAGTAAACATATATAAAAGTACTATTACCTCTAGTTTTATTGTAAAATAAATAAATATATATTTCATCATATCAATAAAAATAATGAGAGGATTTAAGTTAGATTAATAATATCCTAAATTAAAATTTCGTTTTAATAATATTTATAAAATTAAATAATTTAAGTGATAGACAACATTTAACATATATATGTTTAAAGAATGTTTATTTTATTAATCTGGAGCCTAATTTATTGGCAATACATCAATACCAAAAGATTACTACTAGTATACTTCTCTTTACATAAAAAATAATAAGCTCTCAGAGCGATGAGATGAAACAACTCCAAATTTAGTTCCTACCACATTATAATTTATTTAACAAATCCTTCCTTAAATTCATAAATAAATATCAATTTAAAAAGTTACCTTTCAAACACAGATGAATTTATTTAACGTTCAAAACAAAGATATTTGTAGGAATTTGCAATATGCTATTCACCTTTTGCAATATATTACTGAAAAAAACAAGTTTATTCTAAATTGCAGTAGTACACAATGTAATCTACGACTCCTATAAAAACAGTTCGTAAAGAATTGTCGTAATAAAAGAGGCGGTGATATATTTGTAGTTTTTCGCAAATTTTCGCTATTTTTAACGATTTTAGCCTGAATCGTTGTTACATATGTTTTTAATGCGAAACTGCGACGGTTATTATATATCTTCCTAGAAAGATTTTTTTCCGCGTGGGCTCCCTATTCTCTCTCACTCTTCTTTCCTCATCCTCTTCCTCGCACTTCCTTCACCTTCCTCACTCTCACTTACCCTCTTTCTCTCACTCTGCATCGCACCTCCGCAAAGGCTTATGTGTGATGGGGATGTGGGTGGTGCGATGCAAAGTAAGAGAAAGAAAGGAAATGAGAGTGAGAAAGTTGATGGGAGATAGAGGAAGAAGACGAAGCGATGAGAGTAAGAGAGTGTAGGGAGGTCGTGCGGAAAAAAGCTTTCCAGGAGGATATATAAAGACGGTCCAATAAGAACCATTGCATTTTCACATTAAAAACATATATAACAACGTTTCAGATGGGAAACATCGTTAAAAATAGCATAAATTTGTGAAAAACTACAAAAATTTCACCACCTCTCTTATTACGAGAGTTCTTTATGAACGATCTGATCTTTATAGAGAGTCGTAGATTACATATTTTGTACTAGTGAGGGTAGGGTTCTTGGAAGCAAACTAGTGTGATAATTCTTGCATAGTTAGTAGAAGTCATCTTCACAATGGTGTTGTAAGGAATACCATACTCAGATACCTTGCAAAGTAAGACTCTATCACCATCAGCTTCATCCCATGCTCAAATATCTTGTCTTGTGTTGTAAGAAACGAGTTTCGATATTTTGAAAACCGTCCTCCACCCTACAACTACAATAAATATTAATATATACAACAACAAAAAAACCTTTAATGAAAATACAAGCAAAATGTAAAAAGTTAGAATTTTTTTCAAAATTATGAATTTCTATAAATAGTTGAAATATTAATATTTATTGGGTTGTATGGTGGAGCACGTTGTCAAATAAACATTTTAAGAAACCTTAAACACATGAATATTTATCGTTTAATTGAGAAAGAAAAGGATAATGAAGAACAAGTGTTGAAAAGAAATCACACTAGGAGTTTCAAAGAGGAAGGTGAGGATGTTGGGGAGGAGGAGGAAGGCGGCGATGGTCCGTTTTCATGCAACAATCGGTTGTTTCGTGAAAACAATTGGTTGTTTTTATGTGACAGCAATTTGGAGTTTTCATGAATCAAAAGCTTTGACAAAGATGAAAATTCAGAATGCTACACATACATATTCTTGTATGAAGATTGAAAGGAGAGTTTATTTTCAAAAAATGAACTAAGTGTACAAAAGGAAAGAAATGAGTTTATAACTTTTGAGAATGTTTTCAATTTAAGAACCATGGTACATGAGTCAAGAATGAATTCTACAAGACTCTCAAGAGCAGTGTGCAACTAAAAGCTGTACTCCAGAAACCAATCCTGATAATTTCCTTTGTGACTTTATCCATTAATCCAGTGATTCTTGGTCTCTAGGAATACCTGCACAAAAACAATATCAAGTAGCATGAGTTGGTCCCCTTAAAAATTTAGGTCCATTGGCATTAATTGGGTCATTTAAATCCTTACAATTCTTATGAACCCATTTAAGAATACCTTTGGGAAAGAAAACTTTCTAATTTTACAGAATCTAACAAAATGACCATTTTTCATACAGTACAAGCATGAAACAACTGGTTGTTTCGACTTTTCAATCGGTTGTTTTTCCCTGATGGTTGAATAAGGCTTTGAAATACCAATTTTCTTTCTTTATGGATTAAAACGCAATCCAGATTTTCCAAAAACACAATTTTGAAATGGCATAACAGTCTCAAAATTTGATTTTCCTTTTGAAAGCTTATCCACAGTTTTCACAAGATTGTGAACCTTCTTTTCAAGAGATTCACAATTTTCACAAACACTTGAGTCACATATGCAATAAGAGTTTTTGTAAATAAATTCCAAATTTTCAAAATCATTTTTCAAATTTTCTAGCTCTTCTTCCAATGCTTTGACTCTGTTTTCCAACCAATTATTCAAACCTTTCAATCAGTTGTTTAAAAGAGCCAATCTATTAGCTTCTTTGTGAGTTTCTTTAAAAACATCAAGAAGTTGGCCATAGTTTTCAAAATTAATTGAAGTGCTAGAACTTACACTGCTCATGACAGATTCTCCCTTGGCCATTAAGTAGAGATTAGCTTTTTCACCTCCTTCAGATGAACTAGATGAAGAAACTTCATTATCTTCCCAAAAAATGTAGGCTTTCTTAGCTTTGCCTTTCTTTTCACCTTTCTTGCTTGTTGCTCTTTCTTTGCTCTCATTATTGGGCCAATCAAGTTTAATATGTCCTTGTTCACCAAAACCAAAGCAGGTACATTTGTTAGAGTTAAAACCATTGAGTTTCTTACTATTATACCTGTTGGAAGATTGATTCTTGTTGTCGTTTTTCTTCAGAAATTTGCTGAATTTCCTTATCAACAAGCTTAGTGTTTCTCCTTCACTGTCATCTCTCGTGTCTTGACAGTTTTTGTGTCCAGCAGCCTTTAGGGCAATGTTCCTCACATGCTTATCCTCACTTTCTTGAACATTCAACCTGTTTATCTCTAACTCATGTTCTTTGAGCTTCCCAAACAATGAGGTTGTGGTCATAGAGGTTAAATTCTTAGACTCAGAGATAGCAGTGACCTTGGGTTGCCAAGATCTGTCTATGCACTTGAGAATTTTGATGTTGAGTTCCTCTTTATCAAACATCTTCCTAAGACTCATGAGGTGGTTGACAATATGGGTAAACCTCTTTTGTACCTCGACAATTGTCTCCCCTTTCTGCATTATAAACACCTCATATTCTTGGATGAGAGCATGCTTCCTTGCTTTCTTCACGTCATTTGTTCCTTCATGTTCTAGAGTATCCCACATTTACTTTGTTGATTCACATCGAGACACCCTGAAAAACTCATCATAACTTAATGCATATGTAATAATGTTCTTTGCAATACAATCATATTGAGCCTTTTTTATTTCATGCTCAATCCATTGGGACCAAGGTTTTTCAGAAATCACTTTTTCATTTTCAAGCATAAGAACAAAATGACCATTTTTAATTGCATCTCAAATTCCTTTACCAATTGATTCTACAAAGATTTTCATCCTTACCTTCCAGAACTGGTAATTTACACCACAAAACAGAGGTGGTCTATTAATAGATGCACCTTCCCCAAAAGGTAGTTTATCAGCCATGAATTTTTTTTTGGATCAAAACTTGAATGACTTTCAAAAACCTAGCTCTTTATGCCAATTGTTAGAGTTGTAGGCCTTAAACAAGAGGGGGTGAATTGTTTATAAAAGATTTTTGCAAACTTTGAAGGTATAGAGAAAGCCAACGTAGAATCAAAGAGAAATGAATCAAGTTACCCAATAAACAAATCTGCTTAATTATGTTTCCATAAATTCAATCGGTTGTTTTTATCAACGGTTAATGAGAGAAAGAATCACACAACAGATTTATATTGGTTCACTCTTACACCAAAAGCTACATCCAATCCCCAGAAACTATTGGTATTCCACTAAGCAATCAAAAAGGTTGAATACAAACCACACACCAAAGAGGTGATCTTGAATCCTTCAAAAACACACATCTCCTTTGGCAAACAACACACTATAGATCACAAAACACCCTCTAGATCTGCACACAACACGTTTACATAATTACAGTATTCAAGAAAAAATAAGGATTGATCACACCTGATACAATCACAAATTTTAAAGAAGAAAATAAGGATTGATCACACTTGATACAATCACAAATTGAAAAGAATAAAATAGAGTGCAATCCTATTCCACTCTTAGAAACCCTTTCTAAAATTGCCTTACACCAAACACACAGAATTACAGTGTTCAAAAGAATGGAAATAGAATACACTTGGGCTTTCCAAAGCAGTAGAAAAAAAGTATACAAAAACTCAGTCCTATTCCACACACAAATGATGATCCAAAGCTCTTCATCTCTTGAAAACATTTTTAATAATTTCTCTTTCTTAGGTTCTTGAAAAGATCATAAAATAGTCTTTATATAGACTTAATCAAGTGATTAAAATTGTTAGATCATAAATCAAAAGTAGTTGGAATCATTTAAAAACAGTTTCAAACTCTTAATAGAATTATGTTATAAAAACAATAAATTGTTTTCCAAAACAACATAATGAAATAAATTTTTTGTTAAGGTTTTCATAAAAACAACCAGCTGTTTTATCGAAATAATCAGTTGTTTCAGTTTAACAGCAAAGATAAAATAAAGCAAAGGTTTTCCAAAACATTTTGAAAACCACTAAATTTCAAACAACAAGTTGTTTCGACAATTCAACAGGTTGAAAAACTTGCCTTAGCCTCAATCTCTTTGAGTAACAACTTTTTCAACTAGTTGATTTGAAAAATAACTGACTAAAATTTTTCAGATTTTAAGAAGACATTTCATTTAAAGGAGATAAAGATTCAAATGAGCTTGGATCAATGCAAAGAGTGAATTAACAAGTCAAGAACTACAAGACAACACACACACAAAGCAGCAGGGTCTTCAAGTTTTCCAAACAGATTTGGAGGCATCAAAGCATCTTGTTCAACTATCTCCCTCTATTTGATAAAAATAAATCCCTGGTTTGTTTGTGTTGTAGTTTTGAACTTAAGAGGTCATGCAAAACAGAAATGTATACCATACGAAGTAAGTATACCAACAAGATAAAATAGTTTCATCAAGCACACTTAAAACCAGTTTCTCCATAATCCATAACCAAAAAAACCCGTGTGACAACAATAGAAAAAATCAGAAATCAAAGTGTAGTAGTGCAACAGATTATCCAAAATTAAAAACACCATAGTGTAGCAAAATTACAACCGAATGAACCACTAAATTCTCTCCTTATTTGTCTTCACAAATAGACAAAGAGAATGGAAATATCAAGAAAATTTTGAGAATCAAGGATACCCAACTCATTGCATAAGAGGTAAAGCTTTTCACGAGGGAGTGGTTTGGTGAAGATATATGCTAGTTATTTTTCAGTTACAATAAATTGAATTTCACAATCATCATTGCTCACATGATCCTTTATAAAGTGGTGGCGAATCTCAATGTGCTTTGTCCTTGAATGTTGAATCTGATTTTTAGTGAGGATTATTGCACTTGTGTTATCACAAAGCAAAGGCTCATTGTTTAGCTTCAAACCAAAGTCTTATAATTGTTGTTTGATCCATAGAATTTGTGCACAGTAGTTTCCAACAACTATGTATTCAGCTTCTGCAGTGGAGAGAGCCACATAAGCTTGCTTCTTGCTATGCCAAGATATGATGCTTGCTCCAAGAAGATGACATATGCCACTTGTGCTCTTTCTATCCAATTTGCACCCTGCAAAATCAGAATCAAAATATCCAACTAGATTTATAGGAGAGTGAGAGGGATACCATAATCCAACATTGGTTGTGTCTTTGAAATATTTCAGGATTCGTTTGGCAGCTTTAAAGTGGGATTCTTTTGGATTTGATTGAAATCTAGCACGTATTAAAACTAAAAACATGATGTCAGGCCTGCTAGCAATGGAAATCAAATTCCCTCTGCATAATTGTAAAAAATTGCTAACAAAGGAAATCATTATTAGCCCCAAAGATGATATCATCAACATAAATTTGGACTAAGATGATGCAAATTTAGACCTTTTAATAAAAATATTCGTATCAATTTTGTTAGAATGTAAGGCTTTAAACTAGAGGGGGGTGAATGGCTTAAAGAGAGTTTTTGCAAACTTTTTAGTCTAGAATAAAATTCCTTTGAGAAAACTTGATTCAGAATTCAGTTTGCCAAAAACACAAAGCAATTTAATACAACACCAGAAAAACAATCAGTTGTTTCGCAGAAACAATCGGTTGTTTATACCAGTTGACAAATATACAAACTGAAATTAAAGAGTTTAAGGGAGAGAGAGAGAGAGAGAGATTGCACACACAGTTTATACTGGTTCACTCTTAAACCAAGAGCTACATCCAGTCTTCCTAGAAAACCACTGGGGAATCCACTAAGTAACCAAACCTAGATTACTTACACACACCACTAAAGGAGTGACCTTGATCCCCTTAAGAAACACACTTCCTTTGGCTTAGCACATACACCACCAAGAATGTTGATCTTGACAACCTCAATAGCACACAACACTTCTCAGCTTCACACACCAGAGTTTACACAAAGTACAGAAGGATTACACTTATTACAGAATGATCTGAAATCAATACAAATGAAAATCCTATTCCACTCTCTTGATTAAAGCAAGCTCAAAGCAATTTTTTTCTCTTGAAAGCAAAAACAGTGAAAAACTCAAATTTGTTTTTCTATGATTAAATCTCAGTTTTTATTTGTTACAAAAGATGAACAAACTATTTATAGCTTTCAAAGAATGGTCAAAGCATTTAAAACAGCAGCGCATTCAGTTACAAAATCATTTAAAGCTCAGTCAACACACAAAACAGTTTTTTGTTATGATTTGAAAACAAACAACCGGTTGAATGTGCGAATCAATCGGTTGTTTTGGTTTGACAGCAAGTCAACCACCAAAAACAATTTTCAACCTTTTTCAAAACACCTAAGAGTAAAACAATCGGTTGTTTCGACAAAACAACAGGTTGCTTTTCACTTAGTTTGAAAAACACTTTCAATTCAAAAGGTTTGAAAATGCTTAAGCTTTGGATTCAATCAAGAGTGGATTTACACAGATAATCTGTTGAACCAAGTGGTGTTCAAGCTTTGAAGAATCCAAACCCTTTGAAGGATGATGAAGGCTAGGTTGTGCTTGTTGTTGCTATGTTGTCTTTTAGATAGGATCTGGGGTAGATTTAATATGTAATCCACTATTGATTGAATCCAAAGCATAAGCACTCTCAATCCTTTTAAAAGAAAAGTGTTTTTCAAGCTAAGTGAAAAACAACCTATGTTTTGTCGAAACAACCGATTGTTTTATACTTAGGTGTTTTTAGAAAAGGTTGAAAACTGTTTTTATGGTTGACTTGCTGTCAAAACCAAAACAACCGATTGATTCGTGGAAACAACCGATTGTTTGTTTTGGTACCATAACAGAAAACTGTTTTGTGCTTTGACTGAGCATTAAATGATTTTCCAATTGTTTACACTCCAGTTTTTAATGCTTTGACCAATCTTTAAATGCAATGAATAGTTTGTTAAGATTTGATAACAAACAACAACTTTGAATATATACAGAAAAATAGATTTGAGTTTTTCACAACTTACTGATTTTGAAAGAGTTGAGATTGCTTAGAGATTGAGTTTGATCAAAGAGTGTGAGATAGGATTTTCTCTTGTATTGATTTCAGATTTGTTTTTGTAACAAGTGTAATCCTTGTATCTGTTGAAAGAAACTTTGTGTGTTTGCTGAGAAGTGTTGTGTGTTCTTGAGGGGATCAAGATCAACATTCTTAGTGTTGGTGTGTTTGACCAAGAGAAGTGTGTGTCTTGAGGGGATCAAGGTCACTTTTTTGGTTGTGTTGTAAGTGATCTAGGGTTGATTGCTTAGTGGAATTCCTCAGTGGTTTCTGAGAAGACTGGATGTAGCTCTGGGTTTAGAGTGAACCAGTATAAATCTCTATGTGCATTTTCTCTATCCCTTAACTCTTTAAATTCAGTTTATATATTTGTAAACTGGTATAAACAACCGATTGTTTCTGCGAAACAACCGATTGTTTTTCTAGTGTTGTGTTTTTTGCTTTGTGTTTTGAAAAACTGATTTCTTAATCAAGATATTCTCGAAGTAATTTCATTCAAGGCTTAAAAGTTTTTGAAATCCCTCTTTAAACCATTCACCCCCCTCCCCCTCTAGTTTCAAGCCATACATTCTAACAATTGGCATCAAGAGCTTGGTTCTTGAAAGTTATTCAAGTTTATCCAAAAAAAAAAATTTATGGCTGGAAAACAATGTTTTGAGGAAGGTGTTTCAATCTACAAACCACCTTTATTCTGTGGATTGAATTACAAGTATTGGGAAGCCATAATGAAAATCTTTGTGGAATCTATTAATCAAGGAATTTGGGATTCAATTGAAAATGGTCCTTTCATTCCAAAGTTTAAAAAGAATGGTTCTTTAATTGCAAAACCTTGGTCCCAATGGACCAATGATGAATGTAAAATGGCCAAGCTTGATTGTACTGCTCAAAACATAATAGTTTTTGCACTAGATACTAATGATTTTTTCAGGGTATCAAAATGCAAAACTGCTAAAGAGATGTGGGACACACTCAAGGTTGCTCATGGAAACAATGAACCAAAGGAGACAAGGTCAAAGAGTCAAGCAAGAAGGAAAAGAAGGCAAAACAAGAAAGTCTCAACCTCTGCTTCATGGCTAGAAAGGAAGATGACTCAAGTAGTGTAAGTTCATCTAACTCCTCAAACTCTGAAAATTATAGTCAATTGCTTCAAGCCTTTCAAGAAACGCATGAAGAAGCCAATCGATTGACCCTCTTGAACAATCGATTAAAGGGAATGAATAGCTGGCTTGAAAACAGAGTCAAATCTCTGGAAGAAGAATTAGAAAATTCAAAAACAGATTTTGAAAACCTTGAAATTGTTTACAAAAACTCCTCTTGCAAGTGTGATACTCTTGTTTGTGAAAATTGCGAAAATCTTGAAAAGAAGTTCCACTATCTTGTTAAAACTGTGGATAAGCTTTCTAAAGGTCAATCCAACTTTGAGAATGTCTTGGCATCTCAAAACTGTGTTTTTGGAAAAGCTGGATTGGGTTTTAACCCACAAAACAAACAAGATAGATTTTCAAAATCAATTTCGAAAATGCTAGATAAACAACCGATTGGACCATCGAAACAACCGATTGTTACATGCTTCTATTGCATGAAAAGAGGCCATTCTGTGAGGTTCTGTAAAATCATAAAATATGATGTTCCCAGGGGCTTTATGAAGTGGATTCCTAAGTGCAGTAAAGGTTCAATTGATGAATGTAAACAAAATGGACCCACATTCATAAGGGGACCAAATCTTTGTACTTGAAAATCTTCTTTGTAGGAAAACTTGGAGGAGAGCAAGCAACAATGGTACTTGGATAGTGGATGCTCCAAGCACATGACTGGGGACAAATCAAAGTTCTTGAGCATCTCTTTTAAGCAAGAAGGGCATGTCACCTATGGGGACAACAACAAGGGAAGGATTCTTGGAAGAGGATCCATAGGAGACAAAGTCATCTTGGTCATCCATGATGTGCTCTATGTAGAAGGGCTAAAGCACAACCTGATGAGAATCAAATAAAGGAGGCTTTTATTAATGGAGGAAGAGGACATCCACCCTCACATTTGAAGTTCTTCCTTCTAGTCTTCTCAAAATTAAAAGAAGACATAAAATAAAGATGAGGCCCAAGCCCAAAGCCCAAGCCCAAGCCCAAGAAGGCCAAAGCCCAAGCCCAAGAAGGCCAAAGCCCAAAGAGCCCAAGTCCATCCCATGAGGGGCAAGGCCAAGCTTTGAAATACTCTTGTATAGTTTTAGGAGGTGTGGTTATTAAATAAAGGTGTGTGAAAATGTAAAATAAAGTCACATTGTCCATGTGACTTAGGAGAGTGGTGTAGGTGTAGTTTTTGGGAGGTGTCATAGTAGAAAAAGGTCACACCTCCCATGTGACTTGTTTTTGGTGGGAATTTCAAATGAGTTTATTTGAAATTTCCCACCTATTTTTCAGCACCTTAGGCTATAAATAGAGGTGCTTCCTTTGTAAAATTCATATTGGAATTAATCTAAGAAAACTATACTCAAATTTTGAGTGACCTTTGGAGAGCTTTTGGAGCCTTCTTTTCTAGTCTTATCTTGATGGATCCATGGAGTCCTCAAGTGGCGGCATCACTCTCATCTAGGAGCATTCCACACTTCTAGTGGCGAGATCATCCATCCTCCTTCCATCTTCATGAGCATTCTCTTCTCCTTCCTTTCTTCTTCTTCAATTGTTCATGTTGCCTTGTGTTTTGAGTTGTTTTTAGTTTCGGCTCTTCCATTTTTTCCAGCACCTATATTCTGTTTTGTTTCTTAATTCTGTTCGGTTTAATTGAGTATTGGTTTATTTCTGTTCGGTCTTTTCAATTTTTAATTCCTTTGTTGATTCAATTTGACAATATTTGGTTCATCCAAATGAGTTTGGGATTTGGTACTAGTAATTGGTGAGTTCTTGTCTTAGAACCATGATCCAACTCTAAGAAAAGTGCCTCTATATTTTCCAGCTCAAGGTGATTCCTAAAAATGTCAAGAATCTTGTTCTATGTGGCTATTGGAATATATGATGAGAATCAAATAAAGGAGGCTTTTATTAATGGAGGAAGAGGACATCCACCCTCACATTTGAAGTTCTTCCTTCTAGTCTTCTCAAAATTAAAAGAAGACATAAAATAAAGATGAGGTCCAAGCCCAAAGCCCAAGCCCAAGCCCAAGCCCAAGAAGGCCAAAGCCCAAAGAGCCCAAGTCCATCCCATGAGGGGCAAGGCCAAGCTTTGAAATACTCTTGTATAGTTTTAGGAGGTGTGGTTATTAAATAAAGGTGTGTGAAAATGTAAAATAAAGTCACATTGTCCATGTGACTTAGGAGAGTGGTGTAGGTGTAGTTTTTGGGAGGTGTCATAGTAGAAAAAGGTCACACCTCCCATGTGACTTGTTTTTTGTGGGAATTTCAAATGAGTTTATTTGAAATTTCCCACCTATTTTTCAGCACCTTAGGCTATAAATAGAGGTGCTTCCTTTGTAAAATTCAGATTGGAATTAATCTAAGAAAACTATACTCAAATTTTGAGTGACCTTTGGAGAGCTTTTGGAGCCTTCTTTTCTAGTCTTATCTTGATGGATCCATGGAGTCCTCAAGTGGCGGCATCACTCTCATCTAGGAGCATTCCACACTTCTAGTGGCGAGATCATCCATCCTCCTTCCATCTTCATGAGCATTCTCTTCTCCTTCCTTTCTTCTTCTTCAATTGTTCATGTTGCCTTGTGTTTTGAGTTGTTTTTAGTTTCGGCTCTTCCATTTTTTCCAGCACCTATATTCTTTTTTGTTTCTTAATTCTGTTCGGTTTAATTGAGTATTGGTTTATTTCTGTTCGGTCTTTTCAATTTTTAATTCCTTTGTTGATTCAATTTGACAATATTTGGTTCATCCAAATGAGTTTGGGATTTGGTACTAGTAATTGGTGAGTTCTTGTCTTAGAACCATGATCCAACTCTAAGAAAAGTGCCTCTATATTTTCCAGCTCAAGGTGATTCCTAAAAATGTCAAGAATCTTGTTCTATGTGGCTATTGGAATCACATCATGTGGTATCACGAGTCTTAGGTTCATTCTTGTTTAATTGTTGAGTTGTGTGCACTTTATTTCAAGAGCTCTTTAATTTCTTGCAATTTAAGTTTCTGTTTTAGAATTTTAATTGAGTATTCTTGCTGTTTTTCTTTTGCTCCAAGTGTTTGTGGAAAGGTTTATGGCACTCATAATTCTTATGAGTATGGTTGCTCTTTTGGAATGGCATTATCCTTCCTAGAGTTTACCTTAAGCTTCCTTTCACTTGTTACAATTTGTGTTGTGTCTTTTAATTTTTGAATCATGTCAAGTTTTGTCTTAGTCATGTTATTCCATATATGTCATTACTTCTAGTAGTACTTTTATTGTTTTGATTGTTTCTTGCTTTGGTGTCATATAATTTTCTGATTTGATGTTGATCCTTTGTGCATTTTCTTTTTAGATTTGAGTTCATACTTGTATTCTAGACCTATACAAGTTCCAATACATCATTTTCTATTATGTCTTTGCTAGTTCATCATCCTGTTTTTTATTCCTATTAGGATTCCTCTGTTTCTGAAAAAAGTGCTTACTGTTTTTCCTTATTGCAATTGATTTACGTACTGTAAAATTCTGAAGTTCTGGATTTGAGATATTCAAAGTGTTAGAAAGGAATAGAAAAAAGAATCATTCAAAAATATGAAGTACACAAAAAATGATAAATAAAATAAAAAAAGTGTACATTCCTGCCAAAAAAAATACGGTAATCTGGCAGCGATTTTAAAAAATTTATTTCTCTCAATTGGCTTACTGTTTTTAATTGATTCCAGTGCCATTATTGAGTTAACATCTTGAAGTTTCTGTGGTTTAAATTTCATAATCCAGTTCGCTCTACATCATTCCGGTTAAATCAGTGAATATCAAGCACAGTTTGCATTTTAAAAAAAAAAGTTTCCAGTAGCTAATTTTTTGTTTTCTTCATCTACTCTAGTGCTTTTCCTTAAGTATTCTTTTGTGTGCCTACTTTTCTCATTGAGTTCTTTATTTTCTTGATTGTCTTTCATTCTTACTCTTTGAGTTTGTCTTACATATAGTATTCCTTTTGCAATTACCTTTCCTTGCTTATACCTTTTCTTGTTTGTCTTTATTGTTTCATTGGTTTTGTGGTGGTTGCTTTTGAGATTGGTGTGCTTGCTTTGACATATTTCATTTGAGGATTCCAAGGCCTCAAGATCAGATTGGTGCAAGAACATTGTTTCTTTGAGAGTGATCTCTTTTTTCAGCTTCATTTCACTTCGGCAGTTTCATTGCCAAAGCTCACTGTTTTTGCTAATTTTTAACTTGTTTGCTGTTTTTGTGTGTTTGCTGTTTTTTAATTACAAATGGCTGGATTTTCAAGTGATGCATCCTACAAGCAGAATTCTCCTTCCAAAGCTTCAATCCTTGGTGAATTACATGAAGCTCAAAGAACCATTAGACGGTTGGAGGAGAAAATGCAAAAGATGGAGGTCCAACAAGTTAGACCATCTCCTTCTATCCATGATGGACATCATTCTCATAGACCATCTTCAAGAGCTTCTTCAAATGATGTTGGCCGTGAAGATGACCATAGGAGAAGGAGAACTCCACCCCAATTCCTTGGACATAGACATCACAACCAAGGGGAGAGACCTCACTATGGCAATGGCTACTACCAAGATGCAAAGGCTAGGCTACCTTCGGTCAAGCTTCCTTGTTTCAATGGCTCAAGTGATCCTAATGTATATTTAGATTGGGAGGCTAAGTGTGAACAAATATTTGAGATCCATGAGATCCAAGATGAGCATAAGCTTAAGCTAGCCACCCTAGAGTTTAGTGACTATGCCAAAGAATGGTGGCATAAAATTGTAATGGACATTATATATCGCAAGAAACCTCCCGTGGTTTCTTGGAATGCTTTGAAAGAGTGTATGCGCGCGAGGTTTGTTCCTCCTTCTAGGAAGGAACACTTGTTGAAGTTCCAAAGGCTTCCTCAAGGACATAGGATGGTAGAAGAATACATTAAAGATTTTGAAACAACTTTGACTAAAATGAATATGCATGCTAATGAAGAGTCAAAGCTAAAATGGTTTGTACGTGGTTTGAGAAGAGATATTAGAGAAATTGTAGAATTAAATGAGTACTCTTCTTTAAAGAAAGTGTTTCGCCAAGCCATCAAGGTAGAATCCTATCTTTTGAAAACAACTTTCAAAAATACTCATGATTATAATTTCTACAACTCTTCTAGGAAGGATGCCAACAAAATGTCTACTCAAAATTGTCCTTCCAATTTTTCCAAACAAACCATGTTTCCAAAGAAAGTTTCTACTACAAATCCTTCTAATCCTAAGTCACCTACCCAACCTTCAAATATCAAATGTTTTAAATGTTTAGGTTTTGGGCACATAGCTCTTCATTGTCCACAAAAGCAAATCTTAAAGATCAACAAGGTAAAACAAGACCTAACTCACCCACCTACCACAAGTAAACAAGAAAAAGACAAAGAAGGCCAAGTTGACATGGGTCTTATCCTTTCACCTCCAAGGTGTTTTCCTTCCTTATCTTTTTCATTACCCAAGGTTCCTATTTCACCACCATCTTGGTTAAAAAATGTTAGGGATGATTTGTTCATACCTCCTAATGGTTGTCACCATTTAAGAGGTCTTTTTCCAAAACATCACATCATTCCCAAACAAATTTTTCCAACTTGGTCGATTTATAGAACCTCCTTTTCTGAAATCCCATTATTTACAAATGCTAAGTCATGTTTACATTTTTCTTCCACTTTTAATTGTAAAACTAAACTGACTTTGTTATATGCAGGGATTCAGAATTCGTGGACGAATTCTCTCCAACTCGAGGAGTATGATGAGAATCAAATAAAGGAGGCTTTTATTAATGGAGGAAGAGGACATCCACCCTCACATTTGAAGTTCTTCCTTCTAGTCTTCTCAAAATTAAAAGAAGACATAAAATAAAGATGAGGCCCAAGCCCAAAGCCCAAGCCCAAGCCCAAGAAGGCCAAAGCCCAAAGAGCCCAAGTCCATCCCATGAGGGGCAAGGCCAAGCTTTGAAATACTCTTGTATAGTTTTAGGAGGTGTGGTTATTAAATAAAGGTGTGTGAACATGTAAAATAAAGTCACATTGTCCATGTGACTTAGGAGAGTGGTGTAGGTGTAGTTTTTGGGAGGTGTCATAGTAGAAAAAGGTCACACCTCCCATGTGACTTGTTTTTGGTGGGAATTTCAAATGAGTTTATTTGAAATTTCCCACCTATTTTTCAGCACCTTAGGCTATAAATAGAGGTGCTTCCTTTGTAAAATTCATATTGGAATTAATCTAAGAAAACTATACTCAAATTTTGAGTGACCTTTGGAGAGCTTTTGGAGCCTTCTTTTCTAGTCTTATCTTGATGGATCCATGGAGTCCTCAAGTGGCGGCATCACTCTCATCTAGGAGCATTCCACACTTCTAGTGGCGAGATCATCCATCCTCCTTCCATCTTCATGAGCATTCTCTTCTCCTTCCATTCTTCTTCTTCAATTGTTCATGTTGCCTTGTGTTTTGAGTTGTTTTTAGTTTCGGCTCTTCCATTTTTTCCAGCACCTATATTCTGTTTTGTTTCTTAATTCTGTTCGGTTTAATTGAGTATTGGTTTATTTCTATTCGGTCTTTTCAATTTTTAATTCCTTTGTTGATTCAATTTGACAATATTTGGTTCATCCAAATGAGTTTGGGATTTGGTACTAGTAATTGGTGAGTTCTTGTCTTAGAACCATGATCCAACTCTAAGAAAAGTGCCTCTATATTTTCCAGCTCAAGGTGATTCCTAAAAATGTCAAGAATCTTGTTCTATGTGGCTATTGGAATCACATCACAACCTGTTGAGCATTAGCCAACTATGTGACAAGGGATATCAAGTGATGTTCAAAACAAACACATGTGAAATCTGTCTACCCAACACCAAAGAGGTAATATTGGTAGGTAAGAGAATCAATAATGTGTATCTTCTAGATATCTCTTCACCATGTTCAATTGGTTGTCTTCTATCCAAGCAAGATGAATCTTGGCTTTGGCATAGAAGAATTGCTCATATTCAAATGAATCACTTGAACAAGTTAATTTCAAGGGATCTTGTGATTGGGCTACCAAAGCTCAAGTTTGAGAGGGACCATATTTGTGAAGCTTGCCAAAAAGGGAAACAAGTGAAAAGTTCTTTTAAAATAAAAAATGTTGTTTCTTCTTTAAAACCCCTTGAGCTTCTTCACATGGATCTCTTTGGACCATTGAAAACTATGAGCCTTGGTGGAAATTACTATGCTCTTGTTATTGTTGATGACTTTTCTAGGTTCACTTGGACTCTCTTCTTGGAATCAAAGAGTGATGCCTTTTCTGCATTCAAGAAGCTAGCAAGAAGTTTGCAAAATACAAAGAACAACAACATAGGCTCTATTAGAAATGATCATGGAGGAGAATTCTAAAATGAGAAGTTCAGCAAGTTCTGTGAAAAGATGGGGATTCTGCATAATTTCTCTGCTCCAAGAACTCCACAACAGAATGGTGTGGTAGAGAGGAAGAACAGGTCTCTTGAAGAGCTAGCAAGGATAATGCTTAGTGAATCATCTCTTCCTAAGTACTTTTGGGCTGATGCAGTGAGCATTTCTTGTTATGTGATGAATAGAGTGCTTATTAGGCCTATTCTGAAGAAGACTCCATATGAACTCTTCAATGGAAGGAAGCCTAACATCAATCATCTCAGAGTTTTTAGTTGTAGCTGTTTCGTTCTCAACAATGGAAAGGAAAACTTGGGGAAGTTTGATGAGAAAGCAGATCTTGGCATCTTCATAGGGTATTCTCTCACAAGTCATGCATACAGAATCTACAACAAGAGGTTGATGACTATAGAAGAATCAGTTCACGTTGTCTTTGATGAGGTAGATCGCAGAAACATCCAAATCCCGAAGACCAGTGTTGAAGAGGATGAACAGAGCATCAGTTTGGAGAAGCTGGAAATCTGTGCAGAAAAACAACCGGTTGATTCGTAGAAACAACCAATTGAAATTCTGCAACAGAGTGAGCTGCCCAAAGAGTGGAGGATTCCTAGAGATCTGTCAGTGGAAAATATCATAGGGCAGATAAAGGAAGGTGTCTCCACACGTAGCTCTATCTCAAACTTCTGCAGGCACACAACTTTCGTCTCACAAATTGAACCAAAGTCAATTGATGAAGCTCTCAAGGATGAAAAGTGGGTTGAAGCTATGCATGAAGAGTTGAATCAGTTTGCAAGGAATGAGGTATGGTTTCTTGTCCCTAGAATAGCTGAGATGAACATTATAGGTTCGAAGTGGGTGTTCAGAAACAAGTTGGATGAAGATGGTGTGATCACAAGGAACAAAGCAAGGCTAGTTGCCAAAGGCTACAATCAAGAGGAGGGCATAGATTATGGTGAAACCATTGCCCCTGTTGCAAGGTTGGAGGTTGTGAGGATGCTGCTGGCTTTTGCTTGTATGAGTGGTTTCAAACTCTTCCAAATGGATGTCAAGAGTGCCTTCTTGAATGGCTACATCAATGAGGAAGTGTATGTAGATCCATCACCGGGCTTTGAAGATCATAAACATCCAAACCATGTCTTCAAGTTGAAGAAGGCTTTGTATGGACTGAAACAAGCTCCAAGGCAGTGGTATGAGAGGCTTAGCAACTTTCTGCTATCTCATGGTTATGAAAGGGGAATGGTAGACAAGACTCTCTTCATCAAAAAGTCAAATTCAGAAATAATTCTTGTACAAATCTATGTTGATGACATCATCTTTGGTGCTACACAAGATAGTTTGTGTGAAGAATTTGTGGCTGCAATGAAAGGTGAGTTTGAAATGTCTATGATGGGAGAACTGTCTTTCTTTCTTGGATTGCAGGTTAAGCAAACAAAGGACGAGATCTCTCTATGTCAATCAAAGTATTGCAAGGAGATTCTCAAAAAATTTGAAATGGAGAGTTGCAAAGAAGCAAGCACTCCAATGCCATCAAGCTGCTACATGGATGTTGATGCTGCTGGAAAGGGTGTAGATCAAACCAAATACAGAGGATTGATTGGCTCTTTGATATATCTAACAGCTAGTAGGTCGGAAATCATGTTTGTGGTGTGCCTTTATGCAAGATATCAAGCAAATCCTAAAGAGTCACACTTCAAAGCTGCAAAAAGAATTCTAAAATATCTCAAAGGAACATCAACTGTTGGGTTATGGTATCCTTCTCACTCTCCAATTCATTTAATTGGTTATTCAGATTCTGACTTTGCAGGTTACAAGCTAGATAGGAAGAGCACAGGTGGCACTTGCCACCTTCTTGGCTCAAGCCTAATCTCATGGCATAGCAAGAAACAAGCATATGTTGCTCTCTCTACTGCTGAGGCTGAGTATATAGCTGCTGGAAGTTGTTGTGCACAGATTCTGTGGCTCAAACAACAACTTGCAGACTTTGGATTACAAATCCACAAAGTCCCTTTGATGTGTGATAACACAAGTGCCATCAATCTTATCAAAAATCAGATTCAGCACTTAAGGACCAAACATATTGAGATAAGGCATCATTTCATCAGGGATCATGTAAGCAATGGAAACTGTGAAGTGAAGTTTGTGGAGACCAAACTACAGTTAACTGATATCTTCACTAAACCACTACCAAAAGAGAGATTCTTCTTTCTAAGAAATGAGTTAGGTATCCTTGATCTTAATAATGATGGCATTGAGCTCTTCTCTTTTACGGTTTTTGGGTGGTTTGCGGAAGCTTAATGGGTTGTAGGTGGATCAAGGCTCTCCTAGGAGGTTTGGTAGCCTTGGAGGTGCATGATAGGTAGGGAAATAGGAGAGCTTCGGCCAACTCCCTTTGGTTGGTGAAAGGGTTGAAGATTAAAGCCCTAAATCTAGAGAGATTTAGGCAAGGAGTATGAATGGCACAAATTTGGCAGCATATTAATACTGAAAATAATCTTGTGAGAACATGAGGTAGGCTCCTCCTTAAATAGCATTTGGAGGACCAGAAATGTAAATGCAAATGAAGAGGAAATGCTAGCCAAATTACATGCAAGTGTGAGCACATGGAAGCACATGGGAGACATGAGCACATGGGAGAAGTGGCGCCTAAATGGAGGTAGGTTCTAGAATCCTTCCTTGTGTGGTTGGTCTATAACTTATGTCCATTAGGTCTAGTTAAATGGGTCGATCCTAAGTTTACTTAGAAATGGATATTTCTAATTAAACTTAGGTTTAGCCTTTTAAGTACCACTTTGCATGTTTCATCACATTTACAAAATGACTTAAACTATGCTACTTTGACTAGAAAAGTAAGAAGAACTATCACACACTAGAGTCTGTGTAAAAATGTGTCCTCTTGACCCCTCTTTGACCACGACTCTAGTGGTTGCCTCAATGTGGCATTTTAGTGGCCTCTCAAAGGATTGGTGTTGGGGCCTCTTCCATCATCCCCTCCCTCTTGAAAAGGATTTGTCCTCAAATCCAATGCTTCTTCTTCTTCAATGTTAGGGGGTGAATGTGGTTGGATGGTGTCCATCATCTCCTCCTTCTTGAGAAGATCTATCCTCAGATCTACAGATTTGATCTCAGATAGCAGCCTCTTGCTTCTTCAACTAGGCTTGCCCTCTCGGATCAAACATCCACCTATGGGAATCATCAAATAAAGCATAAGTATTAGTTTGAAAATCAATTTGACTATGTTGCCATTTTTTTTCTTTTGTTTTTGGCAACTTTTTACAATATTTCTCTTTTGGTCGTTGTATGTGTTCCCTAATCCTCTTATGCATTTTAAAATTTTCAATTGTTGTTACTTTTTCCTTAGGCATAAATCCTTTAGGAAATGGTAACAACTCAAAAGAGAAAAGAGGATTAAGTCCACATACAACTTCAAATGTAGAAATAGTAGTAGTCTTGTGGACTACTCTATTGTATGCATGCTCAATATGGAAAAGATACTCATCCCAAGAGTTGTGGTTGTCTCTCATGATTACTCTAGGCATAGTAGAAAGAGCTATGTTTTCAATTTTATTTTGACCATTCTTTTGAGGATGATAAGAATTTGAAAAATACAACTTAGTTCCAAGTTTTTCTAAGAGAATCTTCAAATAATGGTTTTCAAATTTTGGAGCTCTATCCAACACTATGCTTGAAGATAAACCATGAAGACTTATCACTTCTCTAAAGAAGAGTTTATCCATATCCATAAGAATGGAATCAAAACCTTTTTGTTGTCCTAGGGAGCCCTAATATTTTTCTAGGCTTATGTCTTCCCATGGATCATTTGCAAAAGGTAAAGGAGTATAGAGTTCATGAGACATTGCCTTAGATGTATTTTTAAAACAAGAAATGTATCTAGGGTAATGTCTTTGAACATCTTTTCTCATGGGTGACAAGAAGCATATTTTCAAAGGTATTTTTAATTCTTTTGTCTTGTTGAATGACCTTGTGGGAAGGAACACTCTTCTCCCACGCCTTTTGTTCCCTAAGACTCCTCTTTTTTTCTATTTTTCTTTTCTCTTCATCTGTCTTTTGTTTCATTTGTATTTTGATGGCATTCTCATAGAGCTCTTCTTGGATGTTGTGAAAAATGGTGCGGAAGCTATGGATTGAGATGTGCAAGATCCTCCTAGGAGCTATGGTGATCTTGAAGGTGCATGATGTGTATGGAAAAAGGGAGGTTCGGCCAGCCCTATGGTAGGTGATGAAGATGAAGATTAGGTCCTAGAATCTAGGCAAAAGCAATGTATGGCACAATGTGGGCAGCATAACATTACTCTCATTAATCTTCCAAATACAAGTGATGGGCTTCTCCTTTTATAAGCTAAGGAGGCCGTAAATCCTAAGCTAAGAGAAGATGAAATGCTTCCTAAATGAAATGGAAATTACTCCACATGGAGCACATGGGTACATGGCCGGCCATGTGAGGCAAAGTTATAGAATGTGCACAAAATCTAGGGTAAATCACATATAAGACAAGTTTATGCTTTCTAACACTACACTAACTACTAAGCCACCCCTAATGGGCCTCCATGTAGCATGTATAAGTTCTTCTCTCTCCAATCCGTTGCTTGACCCATTTGTGCGTGAAGGTGCTTGGTCATAGACCTAGTGATAGGTCCTAGACGGTCTAGGCTTCCTCCTAGACGCTCCCTTTGTAGCCGCCCCTCTTCTTGTGCTAGACGCTCTCCTCTTGAGTCTAGACGCTCCCCACATGAGTCTAGACGGTCTAAACTTGGAACTTGGCTTTCATAGTGTGGTGAGCTTGGCCCTCCTCCATCATATTTGATCTCTTACCACTTGGGAGTGTGGTAAAGGATTAAGTACAAACTTTTTATGCTTATGGGTGAAGGAAATCTCGTTAGTTAGACCATCATGCAAGGTTTTCTTATCAAATTGTCATGGTCTACCTAATAAGATATGACAAGCTTCCATAGGTACTACATCACATAAAACTTTGTCCTTGTAGTTACCTATAGAAAACTTGATTTCCACTTGTTTATCTACACTTAGTTCCCCATTCTCATTGATCCATTGTAACTTGTAAGGTTTAGGATGAGGAACTACTTGTAGATTTAGTTTCTCAACCATCCTAGTGCTACAACAATTGCAGCATGATCCACTATCCACAATGAGAGAGCATATATTTTCTAAAACATTGCATCTTGTATAAAAGATGCTCTCTCGTTGTGTTTCTATGGATGCACTAGGTTGATTGTTGAGGGTTCTCCTAATCATTAATAAGTCCCCCTCTAAAGGATTTACCCTCTCATCATCTCCCCCTTCCTCTTCTTTTTCACTAGGCTCATCCTCACCACTAGTGTATTCATTTTTATCTTTTAAGAACAAAGATCTTTGGTTTGGACATTGTGCTTACACATGTCCTCTTCCAAAACATTTAAAGCATTTGGTGTCCCTAGCTCAGATGGGTGGGGTGGAGGTATCCTTCACTAAGGGTTTGGTAGTTTCTTTTGGTTGCTCTTTAGATGTGCTACCTTCCCTTTTAAAATCTCTCTTGAGATAGGAGTTAGGATATGAACCTACTCTTTGACTTGAAGCTTTTCTTAAATTTTGTTGTTCAACTTTAATACAAAGTTGAATCAAATCATTCAAGTCTTGATAGGGGAGAAGTTCAACCCTATCTCTTATCTCAAGATTGAGCCCACTTAGGAACCTTGCTGTGGTGGTGACCTCTTCCTCTCTAATAGAGGCTCTCATAATGTAAAGCTCCATTTTTTGCCTATACTCTTCCACACTCATATTTCTTTGTTGGAGTCTTTGGAGCTTGTCCATTAACTCCCTATTGTAGTAGGAAGGTATGTGGCGACGTCTTAGAGCTCCCCTAAGGTCATTCCAATATTCTATGGGAGGCTCCCTATGAAGACGTCTATCTCTCTCTAGAGAGGTCCACCAATACATCGCATTTCCTTGAAAGCTAAAGGTGGCTAAGGGTACTTTCCTTTCTTCACTCACCTTATGGCAAGCAAAAAGTTGTTCTACCTTCATCTCTCAATCTAGGTATACTTCTACATCTTCTTTACCATAGAAATGAGGTAGATCTACCCTATCCTCCCTTGGGCTTTCTTGCTCTCTTCTTCTACTTCTCCTAGGGGGTGGTTGATAGTAATCATTGATTCTAAGACTTTCCTCCCCTAGAGAATCATGATCTTTGGAGTTAGATGCATGAGTATGTGATTTTTTTAAATTTTGAGAATTCTCATCCTTTGCTTTAGTCAATTCATTAATTTTGGCCTCATTCTCCAATTGTCTATATGAAATTAATTGAACATCCTTGGAAAGTTGTCTTAAAAGAGATTTTAAGGACTTCACATCACTTTCAAGAGACTTAGAGGAGTGAGAAGACATGACTAAAACTTTGTGTTTAGAAATGCTTTACTTTAAGAATGAAGAGGAAAGTTAATGAAGGTAGTTTTCCAGGTAAGAGAGGTGAGTCACTAAGGACTACTTAAATACCAAGTCTTGCCTTAGTCAAAAATTATCCCTGAAAATCTTCACACAATTCTTTCTTTAGGTAAATCACTTAGAACACAATGAGGATGTAGAAATCAAATTTTATGCAAGAAAACAATGCAAAGCTATCTAACAATTAAAGCAATTTATCAAAGCTTTAAACAAAGATAAGCATAAGCAAATTAAAGCAAGATTAAACAAAATATTGACGTAAGGAAAAACTAGCTAAAACAATTAAGGCTAACCTAGAAAGCTTAAACTAGTCGTTTCCTAGGTGAGGCTTCTTAGACACTTTGAGCCTTGGAAGACACACTCTCCGTCTAATTCGTGATTAATCCACTAATTAACAAGAGTGAAAAGTAATTACAATTCAAGAAATGCAAAGAACTTAAATTGCACAAATTAAATTTCAGCAAGGCACTCCTTTGACTTGTTGTTACTCTTCTTTGTTGTGTCCTTCAAAGTGTATGGTGTATTTTGGTATTTGTGTTTGTTGCTGCCCCTTGCCTTGATCCTCTTATGATTTAAGCAATTAAATTCTCCAAAACAGTACCTACCAAGTAGAGCTAGACTCTCCTCAAGTCAATTTCCACTCAACAAGCACCAATTGAAATTTATCCTCCAACAATATAGAGATCAAGAAAAGAAAGCAAGAAACAATTAAATTTTAAAAACAACACCACTGCAATTGGAATTAAAGATATGACACAACTAGAAAGAGTTCAGAATGAAATTGTACAAGCAAATAAAATAGGCACTCAATAAAGGATGGCACACAAAAGGAACCTAAAGATTGGCACTAGATTTGATTTGAAAAACCAAAACAGCACCACTGAAAATATTGTGGTTCAGAAAGCGTGACTTCAATTATTTATGCTGAGCTGGCTATTTTGTATTTGCTTCTGAAACTTTAAACACAAACAATTCCGTTTCTTAACAAACTTTTGAAGTTGGTTTCACTCCAATCACATGCACCAACTAATTGTGATTATTTTTCTAAAATCAGTGTCCAATTACCGCCAGTTGTAGCGCCATAATGCACACTTTTTTGTGTGATTTATCTTTTTTTTTCTATTTGTTTTTTTCAACTGATTCTTTTTGTCTTCTTTTGCTAACACTTCAAACCACTGAAATCCATAATCTCATAATTTTCTTTTGACGTATTTAATTTTCATAAAACAAAACAGCCATAACAGAATTTGTTAAAAACAGAGGATTCTAAAATCTGGAATTCAAAACATAATGAGATACTTCAAAAACACAATTGAATGAATGTGATGGAATTTGTATGGATCTAGCATACAAATATGAACTCAAACTAAAAGGAAAAATGCACCAAAGGAACAAATCAATTCAGAATTCAAATTAAGCACTCAAATCAAAACAGGAAACAAATGAATCAAGAAAAGTACTACTAAGATTTGTTGACAAATTTTGGAATTACATGACTAGACAAAACTTATAGATCCAGAAAATAAAATGACTCAAACACATCATATGAACCAAATAGAAATTCAAGCAAGACTCAAATATCCTAAAATAAAAACAACAACACAATTCACCATATATAGAATCCTACACAAAATTGAAAATAAGATGCTCAAGCACAAATTGAACAATTTCTACCGATTGAAATGCTTAGAATAGCATCCAAATCAAATTAAAAAATGTAAAACAGCAAGACAACTTGAACAAAAGATGAACAACATAAAGATAAGAAGAACTCAAGCAGAAAAATGAAAAGAGACACTTATCTCTTGAAGACCATAGCTCTAGATACCAAATGATGGCATTGAGCTCTTCTCTTTTACGGTTTTTGGGTGGTTTGCGGAAGCTTAATGGGTTGTAGGTGGATCAAGGCTCTCCTAGGAGGTGTGGTAGCCTTGGAGGTGCATGATAGGTAGGGAAATAGGAGAGGTTCGGCCAGCTCCCTTTGGTTGGTGAAAGGGTTGAAGATTAAAGCCCTAAATCTAGAGAGATTTAGGCAAGGAGTATGAATGGCACAAATTTGGCAGCATATCAATACTCAAAATAATCTTGTGAGAACATGAGGTAGGCTCCTCCTTAAATAGCATTTGGAGGAACGGAAAAGTAAATGCAAATGAAGAGGAAATGCTAGCCAAATTACATTCAAGTGTGAGCACATGGAAGCACATGGGAGACATGAGCACATGGGAGAAGTGGCGCCTAAATGGAGGTAGGTTCTAGAATCCTTCCTTGTGTGATTGGTCTAGAACTTACGCCCATTAGGTCTAGTTAAATGGACCGATCCTAAGTTTACTTAGAAATGGATATTTCTAATTAAACTTAGGTTTAGCCTTTTAAGTACCACTTTGCATGTTTCATCACATTTACAAAATGACTTAAACTATGTTACTTTGACTAGAAAAGTAAGAAGAACTATCACACACTAGAGTCTATGTAAAAATGTGTCCTCTTAACCCCTCTTTGACCATGACTCTAGTGGTTGCCTCAATGTAGCATTTTAGTGGCCTCTCAAAGGATTGGTGTTGGGGCCTCTTCCATCAAATAATCTCTCCTAAATCTGTTTTGATACATGTTAAATTCTATTTGTGAAGACAAATAGGGGGAGAATTAATTGGTTCTTGCGTATCCTTATTTGAAGCTGTTTAATTCTATTAAAATCTCTTCTATAAAACTGTTTTTTGTTGTTGCTGATAGAAACAACCGATTGTTTCGAGTAAACAACCGATTGTTTTTCAGGATTTATGCTTTCAATATGTGAAAATCTAACATGTTGTTGTAAGAAGCATTGGACTGTATATATGTTATTTTTGCAGGTACTGCTTCAGATTCAATCAGATCAAACACAAGCACCAGGGATTTGTCTTCATCAAATAGCGGGAGATTGTTGAACCAAGTGGTGTTCAAGCTTTGAAGAATCCAAACCCTTTGAAGGATGATGAAGGCTAGGATGTGCTTGTTGTTGCTGTGTTGTCTTTTAGATAGGATCTGGGGTAGATTTAATATGTAATCCACTCTTGATTGAATCCAAAGCATAAGCACTCTCAATCCTTTTAAAAGAAAAGTGTTTTTCAAGAAGTGAAAAACAACCTGTTGTTTTGTCGAAACAACCGATTGTTTTATACTTAGGTGTTTTTAGAAAAGGTTGAAAACTGTTTTTATGGTTGACTTGCTGTCAAAACCAAAACAACTGATTGATTCGTGGAAACAACCGATTGTTTGTTTTGGTACCATAACAGAAAACTGTTTTGTGCTTTGACTGAGCATTAAATGATTTTCCAACTATTTATGATCCTGCCGGTTGACTCGAGTGCAAGAGTCTTGCCACGTCAAAGGTATCTTCTCTCGATCAGCTTCGCACCACGCTAGCCTTCGATCTCCACGTCTCAAATCCTTTCGAGAACCTGAAGAAAACAAAGACACAGAATGGCGCCGCTGCGGCCGATCGCGCTCCGACGCTCAAGTCAGTGACGGAATCACTAAATACTAAGAGAGAAAAGCTAAACTCAAGGAACCGTGCAAGTATTCTCTCAGCGTACTCAAGTGTTCTCAAAAGTGTAAAGAAGTGTTCTAAACGCGCGTACCTCAGAAGTTCGTTAGAGTTCCTTATATACATGAGCACTTTCTCTCTCCTGACGGTTACACCTCTGGACACGTGGCTCACATCCAGCTGTACACGTGTCACCATCTGGAGCCACCTTCTACTTGAGCGTCACCTCTACTCTTCAAGCTTTTTGACTAAGTTACCCATGCAAGGAGTAACTACAGCTTCCTTGGAGCATGACCCCTTAAGCGGCGAGTACGGGGTGTCACCATGTACACCTTCTCTGTGGTCTCGCTTGCTTCTATCACGATCTGCTTCACTTGCACATCGTGCATGTTCTGGTAAACTGTTCCCTTGCCTCGACCTCTAGCCAGGGAATGATCATCTGATAACCTCGTCCTTCGTACTCGTACCCCTTGAAAGCCCTAAGCAAGCCTTTCTGATCTTTCGGCGATGTCCCCCTTTAGGCGGTCTCTGACCACTTGGTCGCCTAAACTCACATACGGCGACTATGACACAAACCTGGTGACCGCCGGTTATACATGCTAGAGATCGGAGAACGCCAACTCAACTATTGGCGACTACACAGACTTCCCGATGTACTTCCCTTCTGTCAGCCAGGTGTTCTGCTCAACACGCCTATATTATCGCTTGCTGCCACGTCATCACTTCCGACTACCTGATCGGTACAGTTTACACTCCAGTTTTTAATGCTTTGACCAATCTTTAAATGCAATGAATAGTTTGTTAAGATTTGATAACAAACAACAACTTTGAATATATACAGAAAAATAGATTTGAGTTTTTCACAACTTTCTGATTTTGAAAGAGTTGAGATTGCTTAGAGATTGAGTTTGATCAAAGAGTGTGAGATAGGATTTTCTCTTGTATTGATTTCATATTTGTTTCTGTAACAAGTGTAATCCTTGTATCTGTTGAAAGAAACCTTGTGTGTTTGCTGAGAAGTGTTGTGTGTTCTTGAGGGGATCAAGATCAGCATTCTTAGTGTTGGTGTGTTTGACCAAGAGAAGTGTGTGTCTTGAGGGGATCAAGGTCACTTTTTTGGTTGTGTTGTAAGTGATCTAGGGTTGATTGCTTAGTGGAATTCCTCAGTGGTTTCTGAGAAGACTGGATGTAGCTCTGGGTTTAGAGTGAACCAGTATAAATCTCTATGTGCATTTTCTCTATCCCTTAACTCTTTAAATTCAGTTTTTATATTTGTAAACTGGTATAAACAACCGATTGTTTCTGCGAAACAACCGATTGTTTTTCTGGTGCTATGCTTTTTGCTTTTTGTTTTGAAAAACTGATTTCTTAATCAAGATATTCTCGAAGTAATTTCATTCAAGGCTTAAAAGTTATTGAAATCCCTCTTTAAACCATTCACCCCCCCCCTCTAGTTTAAAGCCATACATTCTAACATAATCTACCCCATATCCTATTCTAAAGCACCTCAGCAACATCAAGCACATCCAGCCTTCCATCAAACTCAAAGGATTTGGATTCTTCAAAGCTTGAACACACTTGATTCAACAATTTTTTCCTCTCTCAAAGCCAAGAGATTAGAGAAAATTGCTAAGTCACTCATATCACTGTCTTAGGGCTTGCTTTAGTCCATATAGTCCTTTTTCAGCTTGTGCACATGATTAGAATGTTGCTGATCTTCAAAGCCGAGAGGTTGGGAGACATAGACTTCTTCATTGATGAATCCGTTCAGAAATTCACTCTTCGCATCCATCTAAAAGTGTTTAAAGTCACTCATACAGGCAAATGCAAGCAATAATCTCACAACTTCTAATCTAACCACGGGAATAAAGTTTTCATCATAATCAATACCTTCTTCTTAATTATACCCTTTGGCAATCAACCTAGCTTTGTTTCTAGTTATTACTCTAGATTCATCCAACTTATTTCTAAACACCCAACTTAGTTCCAATGACATTCATGCAATCAAATTTAGGAACAAGAAACCACACATCATTTCTAGTAAATTGATTTAGTTCATCATTCATAACAGCAATCTAATTTTCATCTTTAAGAGCATCACAAATGGTTTTAGGTTCAATTTGAGAGACAAAAGTCATGTGTTTGCATAAATTTGAGATAGAGTTTCGAGTGAAGACTGGTGACTTTTTACGGCAAGTGCACCGTGTTGTTAGAAGTAATAATGTGTCCTTGAGAACGGATATCGAACCCACAAGGAACAGTTGAATAATCAAGTAAAATATTCACTAAATATAAAACAGATTAATAAAAGTTAGTTGAAAGTTGTTATGATGGCAATGATTAATAAGAAAACAAGTAAAAGGGTTTGTTATTTCAATTGGAAAAATAGGGATTGGGTTTCATCTTTCTCACTCTTTTGTATTTTGATTAACATGACAATATTGTGTCCTTTGATTAATATTGATGTTCGTATAAAAATCATTTATATCGATTCCTCGCATATAAAATTATTAAGATGTTTCCTAAATATCGATTTCTCGCATATTTATAAAAATAACTTATCGTTAAGATTAGACATTGATACCAATTAACATTTCAAGTCTATTCCCAGCACTCAAAATTAAGTATTATCGTTTAGGTCAAAATCCTAAAAATACTTTCCAGTCAAATTTAAGATTCTAGATTATGTAAACCAAGCATTTAGAAGCAAAACAATAATAGCAATCATCAATCAAGAATAGAATATTATGTTTAGATATCACCTCATTACATAAGAGTTTGAACAGATTACTCTCAATCCCAAATGGTTGAATTAGCCATACATGATGACTATTACACGCAAGGAGAGCATGAAAAGAAGATTCAGGATGTTTCTCCTTGATGACTGTCTCCTTTAATGTTTCTCACACCTCTTATTCCCCCAATTGGGTTACAACTCACTCAATGGTATTTTTCTCTCAATCTTACACACTAGGGTTGTGCCTCAAGCCCCCTATTTAACCTAAATTATTTGGGCTTAAATGGGTTCTTGCTCAAGAAGGATTAAGCTTGCTTAAGCAAGTAAAACGTCAAAATTGACCAATATTGTTGGAGAATTCTCGCTCAAGCAAGAATGGGCTCGCTTGAGCAAGATGCTCTGATGCTCAGTTGGGTTTTTGTGGGCTTGGTGCGTGCTGGGTCTTCCAGTTTTCCCTTTTTAACTTACATTATTCTCCTTTTGCCCAATCATCTCCATTCTCCCATAGAATCCTGAAATTAACACAAAATTTGAAAATAAATCGTTCATATTTAAATAAAATTTATAAAATATGTAAAAATGTATAAATTCATACGACAATATTACATATGAATTTTTGTTTGTAACTATGATTGACGAAATCAGTTACTAAACACAAGTATTGATCATATATATAAAACAAAATATATATTTTATTTCACAAATGAGACCACACCCAATTCCAATGTGATTCCATATATATATATATATATATATATATATATATATATATATATATATATATATATATATATATATATATATTACATGTGAACGCTGGTATTCTTTGATCGAATCGACGGTGATACGCCTATAGTGTTATAGTGTTGCCCTTCATCACGGCCGTGAGAATCTGAATTGGTCAAAATAGGAGATGTGGATATGGTAACATTAATTATGACATTGCCAAGCATTTGCATGTGATCATCAGAGACATTTGCTCCATTGCATAAAAATACTATCTGTCATTTTATCCGGAAATAGCTACAAACCAACAAGTCAAACGAAACCATGGAACTAAAATTGGGAAAAGTTTGTGAAATGAAAAGAAAAACACGACCAGCTGGGGATGGGTAATTAATTGTTGGTGTTTTTAGATGCCTTCACAGCTCTTGTGGGAGAAAGCATGTGAGCAAAGAGGGAATTGTCAGATAAGAGAACGTGGGAATAATTGAATGACATCTGTTCACACACATAAATTTAATAATGTAATAAATGATAATTCACATGTGCCATCGTTGCCTTAGCCACTCTGGTCCCTTATTTAAAGACTCCTAATTTGGTGCTTAGAGATGATAATAAATGTTCCTTAAACAAATACAAATTCTCTCACTCACTGCACCCTTCTCTTTCAATTTAGTCTTCACCATTCACTGCTTAAGGCAACATACTAATGGCCAGTGTCATGTTTGTTTTGGTCAGCTTCCTCGTATTATTATGTTGTTTCTCAGTTAACATTTGTGCCTTCTCACCTTCTGGATGGACCAGTGCACATGCCACCTTTTATGGAGGTAGCGATGCCTCTGGGACAATGGGTGAGTCAATGTACACTTAACATTTTTTTTCTTCTATATTTTATTCCCTTACGTATGATCCTTGTAACAATATCAGCATGATGCTAGCTAGCATGATTGAGTGTAGTTTAATACACCAATTATATTTGGTGAAAACTGTGCTTTGCCATGTCACTAGAGATATCCCAAAAGAATCTACATTTATTTTTTTCCTTTTACTGAAAGTTTGCATGTGTGAGAGTGCAGGAGGAGCTTGTGGGTATGGGAATCTGTATTCAACAGGGTATGGAACTGATACAGCAGCACTGAGTACTGCCTTATTTAACGATGGAGCTTCATGTGGGGAGTGCTACAAAATCATGTGCAATTATCAAGCAGACCCCAAATGGTGCTTGAAGGGAACATCTGTAACCATAACTGCCACAAACTTTTGCCCTCCCAATTTTGCTCTGCCAAGCAACAACGGTGGGTGGTGCAACCCTCCTCTCAAACACTTTGATATGGCTCAACCCGCATGGGAAAAGATTGGTATCTATAGAGGAGGGATCGTGCCCGTTTTGTTCCAAAGGTTTGAACTTTATTCAACATCTTTGTCTAATAATAGGACAAAACACTTAGATCCAGCTTTTTATAAGTTATTCTTTATTCAAAATTGAAGTTGAATAAACAAAGTTAAAACTATTATACATTTATGACTGGATCGATAATCGGACAGACCGATATAATAATAGTATGATAAATAATTTTATTAATCTATTAAAAAGTAAACTTTTAAACTTAACTCAATTTTATAAAATCAAACTTACAAAGTAAGATTTGCATTCCCTATGAAATGTCAAGAGTTGGGGTGTTCGTCCATTAAAACGGTAAGTGAGCTGGTTGAGAACGAGATCTCTAACAAATATTCACCTTTTATAGCGGTGGTTGTAGGAGTGGTGAGAAAAACTCATTAGATTGAATATATAAAAATGAAAAAAATTTACAAACTTATTAAAATATTTGGTTAAAGGTAATAATATAATGTTAGTTTATATATTAGATCATGAATATTTGTCCAGGAACTTTATAAAGCTGTAAATATATTTAACCTAATTGTTAGATACATGATTAACTTTGTCTTACTTGCAGGGTTCCATGCATGAAGAAGGGAGGGGTTAGGTTCAGTGTGAATGGGAGAGACTACTTTGAGCTTGTGCTGATCAACAATGTGGGAGGAGCTGGATCTGTTCAATCTGTGTCGATCAAAGGTTCAAAAACTGGATGGATGACTATGTCAAGAAATTGGGGAGCTAATTGGCAATCCAATGCCTTTTTGAATGGTCAATCTTTGTCTTTCAGAGTCACAACAACCGATGGTGTAACCAAACTTTTTCAAGATGTTGTTCCATCCAATTGGGCTTTTGGCCAGAGTTTCCCTACCACTGTTCAGTTTTAAGAGTTTTCTCATGGACGAAAGGGCAGAGGCGTGCCTCTTATTTTGCTGGAGCAGCCCGCCACCACTCTTCTCTTCTGCTTTTCAATTTCGTTAATATGGTTAGATCCAAGCCATGAACTTGATGGCCATAATGAAGAAGCCCAAATACACATTCCACTTGCATGAATCATAAGTGTGAGCCAAGTAGAAATAAACATTTTCACAGTTTTAATCATATACTATATATATATATATATGAACTGTAAAGTGCTGTGTTGAGAGAATTCGGAACCCTCAAATTCTGTGTTATTATAATAAGTCTAGAAGCAATGTGCTTTTGGCTAATTTGTTCTTCAGTTTCATCACACAATCTATTTTTTATTATAAGACAAAATATTTATACGAAACTTATTATTTTATGTTTACTTTTTACAATAATACTGTTTTTTTATTATGTTATATTTTAGACTATTACTGTTTTTATAATTATGCGGCAACATCTAACATTTTATTTTCTTTTTTCAATATTTTTTTCATCTTGTATCTAGCATATATGTTCTATATGAGATTTATTTAGAGAGTCTCTCATAAGACAAACATGAAGAAAAAGTAAATTGAATTTTCCATAAGTAAAATTAGCATCTTAACAAGTTAAAATATTTTTTTTTTTTACAAATGAACTTATATATATAAATTTTAATTTATAAATTAATCAACTTCCTTTTTTTCCGTATTTTCCCCTTTTCGTCTTTCACCATGTTTGAAAGTCTTCTACTGTGGTTCCCTAGTATATCGGTTGCATCTTCTTCTCCTGTTTACTCTTTTTAATTTATATAACAAATTATTTCTCTTTCATTTTCTTTATCTTAAAAATATTTATGAATAAATTTATTCAACCAAGTGCCCTTTGGTGTGATAGCAAGTTCTTAGTTTTCCTTTTCAAAACAAAACTTGTGTAGCAGAAGAGGGATTAAAATAATTTTAAAATGAAATTGAAAGCCCTTTACCTTTTTCTTAATAAATAAAAAAATCCTATTTGGAGTTTTAAGTTTTGAAAAGTCTTGACATTTACCATAGTCTCCTTTTGTGTTTGTGTTCTCTTCCTTCTGGTTGTCCTGTTCTGTGCTACTCTTTGCTTATTTATACTTATAATGCTTTCTTAAATATCAAAGTATATAAGTGATACTGTATCTGGGTAGCAGATTTCATTTCATTTCATTTTTTTAAATGGTTAACTTTAGGATTTATTGTGAGTCTAACAAGTTTTTTGGATCGACAATGTTATTTTCGTGCAAAAAGTATTTTTTCACCATAGTGATGTTGGTAGCAATTTTTTTTAACAGAGTTACTTAATAACAATTACTCCTCATTCACCATGAATTGTAAAAAGGTGCATGATCATGCAGGTTATTTCTGAAAAATGAGAAAAATGTTTATGGGTAAAATACAATGTGATTCTCATTATCATTGTTAACATTTACGAGTTTATTAAAGGAAAGGAAAAAAATATATAAACTACCCCGACAATTTTAAATAAGATATTATTTTTAACAGTGATTAAATTAATTCCAATGTAACTTATTCTTTATTATTAAAATAGTTATTATTTTTAATAGTAATTGAATAAATTATTAGATAAAGTATACTTTTTTTTATAATAAACTAATAATGGAGAAAATAATTATTTTTAAATTTTATCAGAATAAATTTTAAAAAATACTAAAAAATATTAAATGTTTCATTGTTTTAATTATTATTATTATGAATGTTAACTTTTATCGTAATTGATTCAATTTTTTATTAAAAAAATTAACTTTTATCGTACTTGATTAAATTAATGTTAAAAATGATACTATATATGGAATTAATTTAATTTAATTTTAAAAATAATTTATATGGTAAATAATTTAATTAAGTAAAAAAGAAACTTAAAGAAATAAGTTGTATTTGTAGATAAAAAAAAGTGGGAAGTTTTAAAAACAATTTGGGGTGTCAATAGCACCCCCAACTGATTGAAGGCGGTTTCTTCCTCCACTCCTATATTTTTCTTCCTGCATCTCCACAATTTTATAAATTTCAAAACTCACCTTCACCTTTTATTTGAAATCAGGATCTGGAAGAGTGTTACATATGCGTTAATCTGGAAGTGAATCATGTTGCTTTCTAGATGAGGGGGTGTTCCGAAAGCAAAATTTGCTTAAATTGTTGATTTCTGGATTGCTGAATCTAGAAGCCTAATTTCTATTACGGATTGGTAGATCTGAAATATTTTTTTTTCAATTATGGATTTCTGAATCTAAATGCATATTTTAAATTATGGATTGGCGGATCTAGGATGATTTTTTTAATTATGGATGTTCTGCATTTTTTATTTTGGATGAACACTGTCAGTCATTCATGTACTACCGGAAGCACCAATCCAAGAAGATACCAGTGTCAATCCAAAATTTTACCAGAAGTGCCAATTCAAAAATTTACCGGATTTCATAATCTGAAATAAAAAAATAAATGTATAGTTTTTATATATGGACGGTTTTGTCTTTGCATAACATTGTGGAGGTGCAGGAAGAAAAATGTTGGGGGTGCAAGAAGAAACTGCCCCGATTGAAGTGTACGAGGCCCATTAAGATTTTGGTGAACAGAAACACAGAATCTGGAATCCTATGTTGTCACTTTGTTGTAAGTAAGTACTAAATGAGGAGTGGTTCTGTAACCTGTGTTACGAATTACGATAGTGTTGCCCTATCTATCTAAGTCTGCTAGTGCAAGGGGATTTTGGAGTACTTTTTGTCACTTAAATTTGAACAAAAATTAAAATGTCAACCATAAACAAGGACAAGATCATCGATGAATCGAACTGTTCAGAAACCGAAGTACTGGATGAGAATAAAGAAGAGGAGGAAGATGAAGACTTACAGAAGCTTCTAGTCCCTGACGTGCAGAATCTTCCCATCACTCCTCCTTCCGCCGTCGAATCTAACTTTGCCACTTTCTTCGCCCTAGGTAATCCTATTCACACTCACGTTACATTCTTTTCATAAACCCTAAACCTCGGTAATTAACTATGTAGTTAATTTGAAGTTCAGATTTTATGAAGCCAGCTCACGATCAGTACGTTTACAGGCACGCCAATGGGTATACTATTCATTCCTTTGAGGTTTTACTTCGAATTGGATTGTGTTGGTATTTTCTTAAAAATATAATCATTCTCTGTAACTGTTGTTGTTACCTTAAAGCTTGTGTGTGATTGGGTTGGCTCCTTCCCACGTTGCTTTCAAGGATGAAGGTGGAATCACAGCCGTTGATTTCAATGTTGGGAAGTCTGATCGCAGCGAGATGAAAGTCACTGGAAAGCGGAAGAAGGTATATTTTCCCAATTTGGAATTTTCACATTTTCTTGCTGTCTGTTTCTGGAAAGTCATATAAAATGTTTCTCGAAAGCAGAAGAACATTGACACTGTTTCGTGAAATTCTGTGCGTTTCAAAATGGTTTACTTTATGGAATAGCTTCTTATCCTTTCATTATTAAATTGGGATATCTTTTCGTGCAGAATGCACAACACTTTGAGTCCAATACTGCTTTGTGTAAAATATCTACCAAGAATGATACTTATATTGTAAGGTAAATTCTCTATTATTTGTATATTCTGTTTGCGGTTGTGTGTTTAGCCAATTCCTCTTCTTCCCGGGTCTCCTTCAAACTCTCTAATAGCATAACTTGTGATTTTTTAGATGTTGCGTCAAAGGCTCCCTCTTGGAAGTGAATCAACAATTGATCAAGCAACCAGAACTGCTTAATGTTTCGGTAAGACTAACTATGCGCTTATCCAGCCTGATTTTTTCATTGCAGATAAACCTTTCTTATAACAGGAGTAATTATTCCGAATATCAAATCCGATAATTATATAGTGTGTATGGCCCCTTACATTTTATATTTTACGACAAGGCCAAATTCTGTTTGATTTGCTAACCTTCTTCATTATCAAATCTGTCTGTTATTATCTTTTCTAATTGAATCCTTCCAATAGGCTTCTAGTGCTTAAATGGGGGGGGGGGGGGGGGGGGGGTTAATTTTTTGTTTGAAGTTTCGGTGTGAAGTATAGGGACTTTCTACAACAACAGTACTGGATATATGTGCCACGTTCAATGCTGTTATCTGTGCTGTGGTTGCCTTTGTATTTGACATAAAAGTGCATTCATTGGTGTAAACGTGTTATATTATCACTAGACTAAACACTATAGCTGATAGTCAGAGCGTAACACTTTATATACAAGAACATATCGGTCCAAGCGTTACTATTTGATTATGACTTAGTGCACTGGCTTATATCATGGTATAATTGATACACCTTACAACAATCTAAGGAAACAACTACTCCTAAAAAAGCTATCCATATTTTTTGAGGTTCCTCCTACTTATAATGTCAATGTATTGAGAGCTGATATGGCTCATATTTGGGTCCCCGGAGGCTTGTAGCCCTCTTGGTTTATTTTTTCTTTCTGTGATTCACCAGGAAAAAATGTGTTAGACCCCTTGTATGTGCTTGTGCTAGAAGAGGGAAAGTTGGGAATAGTGGTCCAGTAAGTCCGCACCTGATTGTTAAAATACACTTAAAGAGTTAATGACCAACGAGAACCTGATCATAGCAGATATGGCAATCGAGAATACAATGTATTAGGATTGGACTATATATAAAGGGAGGTAGTAGGTAGAGTTGTGGGGCATATTGGGATTAATCAAGAAATAGGTGGGAGAGTTCAGGTATCTTGAATACTTCAGAGTAGAAACTAACCCCTTGTTTGGTAGAGAGGAGAGGGAAACAATATTGGCTGTTTGGTTTAAGAGAGATTAAAAATGGTGAGACTTACTCTATTATTTCTCATATGTTTCTATTCATATCTCTCACCTATATCTATACTCTACCAAGCGACTAAATATTCAATTTTATTCCTTACTTTATTCTTTTCTATTTTCATCCTCTCTAATTTCTTTTTCTAAACCAAACACACCCTAATGACAGAAGGAGACAAAATGGTTCCTTTTATCGTATTATTCTTGTCTCTGATTCAGTATTCTTTTGATACTGATTATGACCGTGTTTGTAACATATATCGTACACGACTGTGTTGTAATCTTATCTTCATCCCAATGCGCTGTGCTAATTCTGTGAACTATTTATCTGTTTTTATTTCTTTTATTCTTTTGTCCCTCTTTATGAATTTCTTTTCATCAATACTTCAGGCCGACAGAGAAGGATACATTGCTATTATCATGCCAAAACCTGGCGATTGGCTGAAGATCAAGGCTTCCCTCGTTAGCCTTCAGGAGTACAAGAAATTGAAGGAAGTTAGTTGAATGAGTAGCGTACCCAATAAGAATGGTGCCATATTGAAAGGGCTTGCATGATTTCCCCGCATGATCCTTCATCAGAGGGGTTCCAAATGCCACAAACTGGATGAAATTGAAACATATTTAGGTGCAGAAAATGGTGAGAAACCGCTTTCAGTCCTAAATCCGTGGCATTAGTGCTTACCGAGTGGCTGGACGATTAGATAAATCTCTCAACGCAATGAAAACCAAGAATCTCATTATATTGGAGCTAATGGGCGACCTTTCATTAGGTTTTTGTCTTTTTTTATATATATTTTGTTATTTTATTTTTTCTTTTGAACAATTTAAATTAATAAAAAAAGAGTGATGATGATATGACTTATGCCACTTTCCGACCATTTTTTAAGATAATTACTGGCCAGTTTTCCCTTTTTTTTAATATAAATTGTTATAGCTTTATAAGAAAGAAAGTGATGGGTGAAATTGGCTGATTGTAAAAACTGAGAACAAAAGTAATTGTTTTTAAAGTACATGATTGAGACTAATTTTAACCAAAAATCAAGAGATTTGAAGTATGTTGCGTAAAAAAATATAGAAGAAAAAGAGGGAGATGAACTTCTTTTTTAAATTTTAAATAAATAATCTCAAATAGTTTTACCAATTATAAATTATTGAAGTTGCACATGTATAAATTAAAAGTCAAGCCAAAATTTGTAAGCTTTTTCCTCCGAATCGAAGAAGTATAACAGACTTTCTTGGCAACAAAATTAAGAAAAGTGGAGAAACTGAACAAAATTCTTGTTATTTGATGTGAAACGGGTTTTCCTCTATTTCGTGTTTTTTTTTTCGTGTTTTTGTTTTCTTCTGGCTGTGGAAATGCTTAGTTTTTGTTTTCTTTTGCATTTAATTTTTTTTTCGTTCACTTTTATGCTCTGTCAACCTTCATTTTAGTTTTTTCGTTTTCTCATTCTGTTCACTTTTTTTCAATCTGTTAATTTGCAGTTTAATCTGTGCTTCCAGTTTTGCGTTTTTTTATCCAAATTTGAAAAGGTTCGTGTTTTTGTTTTCTTATGATTGTGGAAATGTTAAGCTTTCGTTTTCTTTTGCATTTATTTTTTTTCTTTTTCGTTTTTTTTTTGCTCTGTGAACCTCCATTTTAGTTTTTTTTTCCATTCCGTTTATCTTATTTTGTTCACTTTTTTTGTAATTTGTTCATTTGCAATTTAATTTGTGCTTCCAGTTTTGCGCTTTTGATCCAAGTTTGAAAAGCTAGTTGTGTTTGTGTAAAAAAAATTCAATTTCAAGATCATTAATTAAGTGTAATGATGTATTTTTTATTCATATCTTCTTTCTGACTTCTGCAGTTGACTAAGCACACTTCATTTACAATTCCAATATCATTATTATTAATTATTAATATATTAATATTAATAATATTAATTAATATTAATATTAGCTTATTATAATATTTCTAATTCTAATTATAATTACTTTTTAAAATTAAAATTACAATTAGAGTATAATGGGTAGTGTTGGATAGAAGGTGAAACACTTCTTTTGCATTTTGATATTTACCCATTCTCTACTTTTGCTTTGTTCTTTCTTTTGCATTCTAACCATTCTCTTTTTTTGTGCGTTATTCTACTATAGCAAACTACCACCACACATCATGCCTCCATTCACAAGCAAGCTCATGGTTATATTTTATCTCTTTTTTTTATCTTTTAACTCTTTTTTTTGTCTGCAATGTTTTCCCTTCATCTCTTTTCTGTTCACAGTTTCAAGCTTTTATTTTTTCATTTCATCTATTTTATGATATTTTTGTACACTTTTTTTTATCTTATTTTTGGTTTTGTGCATGTTAATATTATTTGTCAATTGTTATTGGTTTTTTATTTGTGGTTTTTCGTTTTGATAATTATGTTTTCTCTTGCCTTTTTGTCCATTTTTTTCTATTTTTTTATTTAGGTTTTAGGGTTTTTGTTTTTGTTTTGACTAACACATTCATAGTTTTTACAACTATAAAACATGTTGTGGATGATGATGATTGGTGGTATACTACATGTATCTGTAACAAGGCAGTTTACCCCGACTCCAAAAATGTTTTTTTTTTAAAAAGTGCAATAAGCATGTAATGAAGATGTCCCTTAGGTACACGCTTTAACATATGTGTTATTGATTTATTCTCCAATATTGATTGCATTACAGTACTCATGTGTTGGTTTCAACATATTGTATTTGTATGTCAGGTATATATTGCAACTCCGTGTGATTGATGACACTGATTCTACACCATTCATGCTTTTTGACAAAGAAGTCAACTCACTCCTGAATAAATCATGTGCTGAAACTTTTGAAAAACATGAAAAGGTTATCGTTGCACACCTTTAAATGAGAATTATATATATATATAGCCATGCATTGTTAATTTGAATTTCATTTTTATTTTAGAATGAAATGTAAGAAATTATGTAAATTAATTTCTATAAAGTGACTCACATGACTTAGAGTTTGGACTTTGGGCTCGAATATGATTTAATAATAATAATAGAATTAAATGGTCCATTGGTTAACGTGAGAAATATATGTATATGATATGCCTAATGAAAATCGACATCTGATGGGAGATTGGGAACTAAAGGCTATAGGGTTCCATCTCTACAAATAATAGTTGTCTCACTGTTAACCATCACGAGAGTGTGTGACAAGAACCAAATTGTTAAGAAATAGATTGGAACAAAGGTGATAAAGTAACTGCTCAAGTAAGATCACTCATGGATCAAGGTTGCGTTCATAATAATGTTTAATCGTGTTTTACCTTACATGTGGTATAAGAGCCTCATTGCTCATTTTTGTGATTCTCCATTAATGTTTTTCCAAAAATCAAAGAACCCTAATTTTAAAATTAGGGTTTATGGATTAAGGTATACATTAACATAACACTAATCTGCACCCAACGCCATTAACGACGTTAGCACCCTGTACCTGAACCCATTATTAAAGTCGCTGCCGGCACGAAACCGCAAGCCACCGTTGCTCGCGTTTTTCTCCGCCGCCGCTCGTCCATCTCTGTTGCTGGTATTGCTTGCAGCGACGACACGGTTGGTCGCGACCTGGTTCGGCGTCAAGGATAAAGATCGAACCCAAGCGTGGCGGTTCGTCGGTTGGTGCAGTGGTTTCTATGCTCTTTGGTGGCGTGGACGACGTCGGGGTTGAAAAAGGAGAGCGTGGTGGCGGTGGCGTCGGGGTTGGAGAGGAAGAGAAACGGCATCGCGCGGTGATCGTTTGGTGGCGCGGTGGTCATCTTCCTAAATGGGATCGAACACCGTTGTGCGTGCAGCACGCAGTGGTTCGTGGCTGGAGGCGCACGGTGGTTCGCGCAGCACGGTGCTTGAGGGGTGGTGGTTTTTTATGGTGGAAATGGGAGTGTGCAACGTGGCTTGGCGGCAGGGTGGTTCATGGATCCTTAAAACGTCGTTGTTGGTTCATTAAGTGATTAGGATTTCATGATAAAGTGGAAGGGAATTATATTATAATATAAAATAATGGTAATTGTATTATAATATAAAATAATGAAACAATGTACGAAAAGAATTAGTAAACCATGTACGAGAAATTCTCTGCACCTAACGCCATATTTTTTTTTTATGTAATTTAATTTGCATTAAATTAGAGTTTAATTAAAATTAATTAATTCCACCTTATGTTATAATGGAATTTAATTTGTATTAAATTAGTTTTCATTAAATTAAAGTTTTAAAGAATTTTATTATGTTATAATGTAACTTAATTTTCATTAAATTAAAGTTTTAATGAAATTTTATTATGTTATAATGTAATTTAATTTGTATTAAATTAAAGTTTAATTAATTGATTGAAAGTGAGGGATGAAAAATTATTTTTTCCGCTTTATGTATTATTTTTAAATTTAAATTTTGAAATTATTTGTATGATAGATTTGTAATCATCAAAGTGATCAAATCTTTATGTTTTATTTAATTCGAAATTATGGATGAATTTTATTTCAATTTGTATGATATATTTGTAATCATCAAATCTTTATGTTTTGTTTAATTCCAAATTATAGATGAATTTTATTTCAATTAATGATATAATTTCTGAAATTATTTGTATGATAGATTTGTTAATCACCAAAGTGATCAAATCTTTAAGTTTTATTTAATTTCATATTACTGATAAATTTTATTTCAAGTACCTATAGAATGGATGCTAAATTATTTAAATATGGGTAAATGGAAATTCATTATTATAAGACATTTTTGGATCACCTAAAGGATGATTAGTTGTCCTTATAATTAATGGATATGATTGTTGGTAGTGAGTATGTGTTATTAGTTTTGCTTGTATATCCAAAGATAACAAGTGTTTCTAGTTAATGCATATATCTTGCCAAATAAAGTTAATACTATTAGCATCATTATGTTTTGTGTATTAATGAATCTCCCAAAGGAGAACATTAGTATACATAGAATGTTTTCTGAATCTGTATTGTTTGTTTAGTTTATGACTCAAAGTATTAATGTTAAGCATGTATGATTGCAGTATTTGTTCCTGTAGCCTTACATTCGCAAGCTACGTCTGTTCCAGTCTTTAATGGTCTAAATTTTTCTGACTGGAGTGAAAAAGTCCAAATTCACTTAGGTGTATTGGATCTTGATTTGGCCATTCGAATCGAGAAACCTACTGCTATTGATGATAGTAGTAATGAGGAGAAAGCTCATTATAAGGCTTGGGAAAAGTCAAATAAACTTAGCCTGATGTTTATGCGAATGAGCATAGCAAACAATATTAAGTCTACTCTTCCTAAAACCGAGAATGCAAAAGAATTTATGAAATTTGTGGAATAGCGCTCCCAAAAAGATGATAAGTCTCTTGATGAGACATTAATGAGTACATCAACCACCATGAATGCTTATTATGTATATTTTGAATCAAACTTAACTGAAGTTTCACATAATCTTGGTGGATTGTTTCGGAATGCACAACTCAGGTTTCTAACATGATGCAAGGATTCCTTTCAACCTGAACCATAAAGCCAAATGAAAAGTTTGTCTTCATGGGGAATAGAGAGAAGGTTCCAGTGGAAGCAGTCAAGACTTATCGTTTAATCCTCGACACTGGATTTTATTTAGACTTAATGGATACTTTTTATGTACCTAGTATATCTAGGAATTTAGTTTCATTGTCTAAACTTGATGTTGTCGAATACTCTTTTAAATTTGGGAATGGATGTTTCAGTTTATATCAGCGTACCTATTTGATTGGATCTGGTACTCTTTATGATGGATTATATAGATTGAATCTCGATAATCTATATGCTGAAACTCTTATGACCTCGCATCATAATGTTGGCACTAAATGTAGTTTGGTGAATGAATGTTCTACTTTCTTGTGGCACAAACGTTTGGGACATATTTTCAAAGAAAGGATGGAAAGATTAGTAAAGAATGAAATACTTCCAAGTTTGGATTTTACTGATTTGAATGTATGTGTGGATTGTATTAAAGGCAAACAAACAAAACACACAAAGAAAGGAGCCACTAGAAGTACTCAGCTTCTTGAAATTATACACACTGATATATGTGAACCTTTTGATGCAAGTTTTTTCAATAAAGAAAGGTTTTTTATCACCTTTATTGATGATTTTTCACGTTATGGTTATGTTTATTTACTGCATGAAAAATTGCAAGTAGTGAATGCCTTGGAAGTTTATATTAATGAAGTGGAAAGGCAATTAGACAGAAAGGTGAAAATTGTCAGGTCAGACAGAGGTGGTGAATATTATGGAAAGTATGATGAAAGTGGACAACACCCTGGTCCGTTTGCTAAGTTCCTTGAGAGACATGGTATTTGTGCTCAATACACAATGTCAGGTACACCACAACAAAATGGTGTTTCAGAAAGGCGTAATCGAACCTTAATGGATATGGTTAGGAGCATGTTAAGTAAGTCAACTGTACTTGTTTCATTGTGGATGTATGCTTTAAAAACTGCCATGTATCTATTGAACAGGGTTCCTAGTAAGGCAGTTCAAAATACACCTTTTGAATTGTGGACAGGAAGGAAACCCAGTTTGAGACACCTGCATGTTTGAGAATGTCAGGCAGAAGTTAGAATATACAATCCGCAAGAAAAGAAATTGGATGCAAGAACAATCAATGGATATTTCATTGGTTATCCAGCAAAGTCAAAAGGGTATATGTTTTACTGTCCTACCCATAGCACAAGAATTGTTGAATCTGGCATTGAAAATGGTGAAATCAGTGGGAGTGATACTTCACAAAATGTGGAGATTAAGGAAGTCAGAGTACAAGTTCTTTTAACTAGTACTTCAACTTCAAGTATTGTTGTTCCTAATGTAGTTTAACCACTCAACGATGAAGAAAAACAACAAATTAATGATCATGAAGTTAACAATGAACCTGTAGTAGAACAACCACAAGAAATAGTATTAAGAAGATCTCAAAGAGAAAGAAAGTCTGTTATTTTGAATGATTATGTGGTTTATCTACAAGAGTCAGAAAATGACTTAGGTATTGATCCAGTTTCATTTTCATACGCCATCAATGATGATAATATGATAAGTGGTTAGATGCCATGAAAGATGAGCTTAACTCAATGGCACATAATGATGTATGGGACCTAATAGAGTTGCTAGAAGGATGCAAGAGAGTCGGGTGTAAATGGGTCTTTAAGACTAAATGTGACTCTCATGGCAATATCGAACGTTACAAGGCCCGACTTGTTGCCAAAGGTTTTACTCAAAAGGATGGCATTGATTATAAGGAAACATTTTCACCTGTTTTTAAGAAAGATTCCTTTAGAATTATCATGGCATTAGTAGCTCATTATGATCTCGAGTTACATCAGATGGATGTCAAAACTGCCTTTTTGAATGGGGATTTAGAAGAGGATGTTTATATGGACCAACCAGTGGGGTTCATTGAAGAAGGAAAAGAACACATGGTGTGTAAACTTAAGAAATCAATATACGGGCTTAAACAAGCTTCTAGGCAATGGTATCTTAAGTTCAATGATACTATTGTGTCCTTTGGATTTAAGGAAAACATCGTTGATCGATGTATATACCTGAAGGTTAGTGGGAGCAAGTTTATATTCCTGATTCTGTATGTTGATGATATCTTGCTTGCAACTAATGATCTTGGTCTATTGAGTGAGACTAAGAAGTTTTTCTCTTATAACTTTGAGATGAAAGATATGGGTGAGGCATACTATGTGATAGGAATAGAAATATTTCGTGGTAGATCACAATGACTGTTAGGTTTGTCTCAGAAAGCATATATTAATAAAGTTTTAGAGAGATTCAGAATGGATAAATGTTCAACATCTCCTGTTCCAATACAGAAAGGAGACAAATTTAGTCTCATGCAATGTCCAAAGAATGATTTGGAACGGAAACAGATGAAGAATATACCTTATGCATCTATTGTTGGGAGTTTAATGTATGCTCAAACTTGTACACGACCAAATATTAGTTTTGCAGTTGGTATGCTTGGAAGATACCAGAGTAATCCAGGATTGGATCATTGGAAAGCTGCAAAGAAAGTTTTAAGATACTTGCAAGGAACGAAGGATCACATGCTTAATTATAAAAGATCTGATCATCTTGAGGTGATTGGATATACATATTCAGATTTTGTTGGCTGTGTGAATACACGAAAGTCTACATTTGGTTATGTGTATCTGTTAGCTGGAGGAGCGATTTCATGGAAAAGTGCGAAGTAGACAGTCATTATTGCATTCACCATGGAGGCTGAATTTGTGGCATGCTTTGAGGCCACAGTTTAGGCTAATTGGTTGCGGAATTTTGTTTTAGGACTTAAAATTGTTAACAGTATTGCCAAGCCTCTGATAATTTATTGTGATAACTCCGTAGCCGTTTTCTTTTCTAAAAACGACAAGTATTCCAAAGGTGCTAAACATATGGAATTGAAATACTTTGTCGTTAAAGAAGAAGTTCAGAAACATAGAGTGTCAATAGAACATATTAACACTGATCTTATGATTGCTAACCCTTTAACAAAAGGGTTACCGCCCAAAACATTTATTGGTCATGTTGTAAATATGGGCATTATGTCTACTAGTGAATGATGAATGTTGTTATTAATGCTTATTTGACACTCTGAGCTCATAGATAAATAAAGTTTCTGAAATTTATGTTTTCTACTTTATGTATATGCATGTAAATTATGTTGTGGAAAACAAATTATGTTGTTATTGATGAAAATAACATTATGTTTGAACCTATTATGGATTTCACATTATAAAGTCATATTAATGAGAAAGAATGATATAGTAGTACATGGAAGGAAATGTGTTATTTAAATGACATGTAACCGCCATGACTCTTATTATTTTTGTATCCTTGATTTTGATTAATGATAGAACCAATTTATGTAAGACCTTTTAAATGTGCATTTATGTAATTATTAAATCATGAAAGTATTATAACTCATATGAGTCAAGTGAGAGAATGTAAGAAATTATGTAAATTAATTTTTATAAAGTGACTCACATGACTTAGAGTTTGGGCTTTGAGCCCGAATATGATTTAATAATAATAATAGAATTAAAGGGTCTATTGGTTAACGTGAGAAATATATATCTGATGATATACCTAATGAAAACCGACATCTGATGGAGATTGGGAACTAAAGGCTACAGAGTTATGTCTCTGCAAATAATAGTTGTTTCATTGTTAACTATCACGAAAGTGTGTGACAAGAACCGAATTCCTAAGAGATAGATTGAGACAAAGGTGATAAAGTAACTCCTCAAGTAGGATCACTCATGGATCAAGGTAAGTATCTATTCTTTTTTTATTGTATGATTGTGTGAGAATCATGATATGATAAGATCTGTATGTGAACATTATTGTATGCGTTCATAATCATGTTTAATCGTGTTTTAACTTACATGGAACTATTTGAAAAGAATTTGCAGAAATATTGGAGAAATTTTTTTTGTTCAAGGTTGATTCAAAAATGGATAAAGACTTCAGGTTTAAGCAAACCTTTAGGTAGTGTTTGCTTCTTGGGGTGGACGGTGTAGTCGACGACGGATGTCCCAGTCACCCCCTTGTTTGGATCAGCTGATTAATGAAAGTACGGGGGTGAGGGAGTAGATGGCTGGAAGGAGAAGGTTCCTTCTCACAAGTGCAGAGAAAGAAGAGGGAGAAGAAAGAAAGCCACCTAGAAATGTGGTAATGACGTATGTGCCCTCATTTCTTTTATAAAATTTCCTATGAATTAGTTATTTTTTATCTATTTTTTCCTTATTAATCAGAATTAATAAAATACGAAATTTTAGGCTTTATAATAATATAATATAATAATATAATAAATAATAATATTATAAATATTTATATATTTAAAACAGTAATTTTTTTATTAATATTAATAATATAAATGTTTAAATATTAAAATAAAAATAATATGTAAAATTAATTTATAAAATAATAATAATTAAAATAAATTTTTAAAATAAAGATAAAAATATAAATTAAATTAATTAATAATAATTAAATAAATGTATTAAATAATGATATTATTAATAATTATTATTTTAATTTTATATTCTTTTATTTATAATTAAAATTTTATATTATTTTAATTAACTAAAATGTACACAAAATTATTTTTTTTATACACCAGGATAAATTTGTAATCTTACAATTTATACCATTAAAAATAATTAAAATGTCCTTACAACCATTACATCATTCACCAATTTCAATAAACTTTTTCACAAATCCACTCTAACATACCCCAATCCAAATAACCTCAACTTTCTTCACACTTCCACTACCCCACACCCTCAACTTTTCACTCCCCCACACCCTTTAATCCAAACAAAGCATTAGAGTTAAAAAAATTTGTGTAGATGAAGACATCATTCAACGTTTCATTAGTGACAATAACAACTCATTGATAAGTTATGATGTCGTGTACTATGTCTGTAATATAAAATAAAATGTTTGTTATGTACTGATTTTTTTATATCCATATTTGTTGGTAAGGAAATATATGATCAAGATGGTAATAATGGAAAAGGAAAGTTGGCATTGACTGGTGCTTCCTTTGAGAACATCGTAGAGGTATAAATAAATTGTTATAAACAATAACATTAGTTAAAAACATTCATTTTGAACGTGTGTATTGAAACAAGATTTGTTCTTAAAGTTTGTGAGTGAATGCAATGAGTCACAATCTCCACTTAAGAGACAATCTCCACCATTGGTGCAAGTTGCAGAGGACAATTTGCCACTAAAGACATTCAAAAGAACTGTTAAAATTGAGAATTGAAATGTTATTTAAAACATTGATTTACTGATTTTACTATTGGATTCTTTATGAGACGACGTGGGGTCATTTGACCATAATTATATTATCATCTCTCTAGTGTTAAATAAGTCTACACTAGAATCATATTAATTTGACAGCAAAACGACAACTATCACCCAATTTAGTTGGTAAACCCGTTGTGGCATAATTTGACCTTTTATACAACCCCAAGTAAAGGTACGTTGTTTCTGAGACTAAAACTGAATACTTTTTGAATTTTAGTAAGCCCTTTACAGACTTGACCGTCAGAGTGCAATCAATAGGTAGGGGTCAATCTGTTTTAGTGGAGTTACGTTCTAGAACAACAAGAGATAAAACAGATTCTTGAAGATACAGGCAGAGTTAGAGCTTGTCACCCAAGTCAATAGGCAAGAAAGTCAATCGATAAAAACATTAATTTATAATTTTATTTATAATTTTTAGGTTTAGATTGTAATTTTATTTTGCATAAACATTATCGTAATTTGATATTAAAATGATAAAGAGTAATAGAGTAAATTATAAATAATTAATTATATATATATACAAATGTTTCCTTGCAAATTTGTTCTCAACTTTAAAAAAAGTTTAAAACTTAAAAACGTTTTCAATTTCCTTGATTCTTTTACCTTTTCTTTTGGTTACCGTGCTTTCTTCATACACACTAAAAGTCTTCATTTCTTTGCTTGGAAACAAACTAGGCGTAAGTTTCTCCTCTAATTTTTTTTTATGTTTAAGATGTAAGCTCAAAACACTTAAAAAAAGCAAGCATAAATCACTTAGAAGACAACATTATTAAAATATTGAAAAGAATGTTTTGTAAACAATATTTTAAAAAGTATCCGTCTTAAAACCATTAAAATACTATAATTGTGAAAATAATTATAGGAGTTATCAATTTTATATATTAATAATGTTCTTAAAAATAATTTCACACACTTGAGTAAATGAGTATTATTATGATACACTAAGATCTTAATTTGTCTATCATTTTCAATCTTTTAGGTCTTCTTAGCTTCTCGATTATGATAATCATACATATGCCAAAGTTAGCTTCTTATACTGTTTTACTTATTTAGGCCAATATCTTCAATAGGCTCGCGATAATGATTCATATAAAAGTTTAATCTTTAATTAGTTTCTATAATCAGAACTTATTTCTAACATTATTTTGTTCACCTCTGAAATTAGTAAAATGAAGTGTTGTGTTTTGACAACATACGGAAAGATAAAAAAGATTGACTTCTATAGATCGAAAGGCTAAAAGTCCGACTGATTAAATATAAGCCAAGAGATCGTCTGGTTCACTAGGCCCAGACTCATATCCAAATGTGACCTTCAATTTTTGTTTGCACATATACCGACTGGTTGGTCGATAAGCTGATAACCCTACTGATTCAAATAACAAAGTTCACAACACATTGCATCTAAAATAAAAAGAAATTTAGTGTGATTTTTTAATTTAATATAAAATATGCTCTTTCTTCCTTGTAATTTTTTTAGAATGTTCGTTCTAATAAAATCAATATTAGAAGGCAAAATAATTTTTACCCAACACTTTTTCTAAAATCGGGTGTGTAAAAAAAGTGAAATATATAAACTCACAGAAGAGTGAGAGAGAAAACGAAACTGAATTTACAATTTAGTACAAAAGAATGAATAGAGTTTTACTACCTACGAGAGGGTAATACAGTAAACAAATACTTAATACTACCTATTAATTTAAAAATAAATGACATAAGGGAATTAGGTTTCGTAACAGCTGGGCAAGCTGCTGCTGCTGCTACACTCCGTTTCCACCGAGTTGTAAAACAGAGAAGAAGAGGAGAGACGGAAGAAATCGCAGGTGCGCGCCGCCGAGAGCCAAAACGAAAACGGACGCACAACGTAAGACTGAAGAGAAGATCCTGCTATCTGGAATTTTATCAGGGCTTCCGTGTTCCACAATCACAAACCCTAACTCATTCTTTCTTTTTAATCTCATTTTCTCGGTTCTTTAATTTATTTTTTTGATCGAATTTTCGTCGATAACCTTCACTGATTTGTTGATTTATCCGTGGATTTATTTATCTACGTTTATGTTTATACACTGATCATTCATCTGTCTATCTACCTCTCTGTGAAACTGCAACCCTAATCGGCAATGGTTACTACCACCGTTGATTCATCCTCTAATCATCACTCACCTTCTGGTGCTGCCGATACCTATAACTTCCCGCGAAAAAACCTGCCATCTCCGTGGGCCCAGGTCGTTCGCGGTGCCGACTCTGAACCTAACCATCAATCACCGCCTTCTTCTTCCTCTTCCTCTTCCCTCGATTCTGTTCATTCTAACGGTCCTGCTTCTGATGCCGTTGATACCGCCGTGAAACCTGTGTGGAAGAGACCGTCTAATGATGCCACGGAAATCGGGCCTGTAATGGGCGCAATATCTTGGCCCGCTTTATCCGAGTCCACCAAGCCCACTCCTAAATCGACATCTGACTCCATCGATGATGAATCACTCACCCATCCTAAGGTTCGGTTTCTGTATCAAAACCTAGTTCTTTGTTTGGTTTATACTCTTCAGGTTCTATTAATTTGACGGAAGAAACAAATTTAATTATTGATATTGCTAGTTTTAGGGTTCATATTGTGGGAATGTAGTTTCTAGGTTGTAGGCATTGTAACCAATTTATGTTTTTTTAGGAAGGACGCGTGTTTACTGAAAATAGTTGTCTCTTTTCAGGGTCTTGTTGTTTCAGACTCTCCTCAGAAACAAGCTTCTGCTAATGTGAAACCTAGTCCTGCAATAAACTATGGTATGGGTAATAGACAGAGGTCAATGAAGCGTGGAGGGGCAAATGGTAATAATGTTGGCTCTGGTCCTGTTCAGAACAACTTCTCTGGCGCTTCCCCTCATCTTCCTCCACCGCCACCCTTTCCCGTGCTTCAGATTCCTCCTAGTACATTTGCACATGGGATACCTGGGGTTCCAGTTCCTTCTCCTAGAGAACCTTACAGAAACAAAAACTGGGAAACGAGGCCTCCGCTCGGAGGGTTTATGCCGCCAATGAATGAGAATCGAAGTCCCTCTCGCCGGGGAAATGCTGGACATCATCCACGTGGAGATGGATCCTATCACAGCAGTTATGGCAACAGGCGCGATCAGGATCGTGGAGGATATGCAAATACTAGAGATAGTCATGTAAATCATCAGAGGATGCCTCCAAGGGGATTAATGAGGCCTCCGCCGCCTAATCCTGCTTCATTTATGGGGCCTCAACCTATGCGACCCTTCGCAAACCCTCCTGGGTTTCCTGGTCAGTTTTTCCTTCTTTTATTTTGATTATATCAGTACAACAAAACGAATCTGATGCACCATCTCTTCCTTTATAGAATTCTATTATTTCCCAACACTACAATTTGAACCCTTTGGGGGCATGCCGTTTTTAACACATGCACCTCCTCCTGCAATGTTCTTCCCGGTTGCGGAAACCCCTCTCACCAATACAATAGTCAACCAAATTGATTATTACTTTAGGTAATTTATTCTGTTCTTCGTTATTTACTATCTTGTTTCCCAACAAGTCCTGGCTGTTGAATTTTATATTCATTGCTGATTTTTTTATGCAGTGATGCTAATTTAGTGAGGGATGAGTATTTAAGGTCCAACATGGATGAACAGGGATGGGTTCCTATTACTTTGATTGCAAGCTTCCCACGTGTAAGTTAATTTTTCTTGATCAAGTAACATTTCAACATATTTTTCTGCTAACTCTTAGTACGTGATACAATGTATAATATATATATATATATATATATATATATATATATATATATATATATATATATATATATATATATATATATGCATAAACTACCGTTTCATATGTTAAACTTATGTATAGTGGTGATTTTTTATGATCTTGATAATATGTTTCAACGATTTTAGGCACATACTAATAATCTATTTGTTGTGGATTTACTTAATAGATTGTTATTTACCCATAAGGAATTTTTGGCTTTCATGGCTGTTGGTAATGTTTGTTACCTTACAATAAGTAGGTTTGGCAGTTGAAATTGAAGATAAAATATAACAGAATAATAAAGATGAAAAAATGGATCTACATGCCGCTTATAAGAAAATATTCTGTTTTTTTCATGTCCAAATTGGCTAGCTTTTTGTTCGGGTAAATTTGGCTTTCATACTATGCTGCTCTTTAATACCTTGTTGACTATGCTCTAAGCTCTACATCTCATAAGTGAAGATTCACCTTCCTGGGAGTTTTTCATAATAATCACCGTTGTCAGTGCACCCTGTTAGCTTGAAATCATACTGAACATGCACAGTTCATCTCTATAAATGATGGAAAGGAACTGTTCATGAATGGTTTGGATTTCATAAAGCTCTGAATATTGTTTTAAAATATGTTTATTTATAAATAGTTTATTTAGTTATTATTAGTAGTGTCACAATTTTATTGTTCTTTTCCTGAAATTTTTGTTGTCAGCATATACAATGCTATGTAGATGACAGTGCGTGGAAGTTAGATGTTATTAATGTAGCTTTGGAACTTCGTACTTTGTGTTTGTATATTGTTGACCAAAATAAGTTATTGTCTCATTTTCCTGTGCAGTATATTAGCTAATTGAAAAGCCTGCATTTATCTTTCAACTGTCATTTGGTTCTTTGGTTGAACAGATGTTGGGTGGGGCATAATTGTAGTTGTTTGATTTGATTGAGTGGGATAATTTTGTGATTCAGAGCTATATTGTATGAGATTCAATTGAGAAAAAAATTAGATTATGATTACAGTGGGATGAACATTGTCTGGCAGTTTCCTTTCTAAACTGAATCTCATCTGGAAGCATATAGTCGTTGCTCTTTTGCGTTGTTTACAATACTGATGGAAGTGAAAATGTACCTTTTCTTACTGGCATAGATTTGATGCAGTAGAACTGAAAAATGCTTTGTCCATCTAGGCGTACAAGTATGCTTGCATAAATTTCGTCATCTAATTAACAGCTGTGTGCTTGAATGGTTTGTTGGAATACTATTTACTCATTTATGTCCTTAAGCCAACCTCCACTACCTGCCCCGTTGGTCTTTGTGTCATTTATGCCCTTATTTACTCGTTTAGTAGCTTTTCACTAATGGTAAATTATAATATTAATCTATCGTTTGATTCGAAGTTTCAATGGATTAGATGAAGTCTACAGTTCAATTCAAAAGCCAATTAAAGAGAGGGAGAGTTATCTTTGTTTATTCTTATAACTCATGTCAATGTATGCGTGCGCACACAAACATAGATAAAGAGAGAGTAGCTTTGGTGAACTTTCACGGATTTTCTACTGTTAAGATTCATCTATATGTTTTGGAGTGATTGCATTAAGCTTTCATGAATGATAGGTATCCTAAGTTTGTTTTTGCTCTAAATAGATATTATCTTTTGTGCAGGTTAGAAGTTTGACAAGCAACATTAAGTTGATACTGGAATCACTGAGAGCTTCCACTGTCGTCGAAGTGCAGGTGAGTTCTGATTTTATTGTATGGTGTCACTCCTTCAGCTTTCACTGAAAACACTTTCTACGCATCTCATTTCTGTTCATTGCCATATTAGCATTTGTTATATCTGCCCTTCAAATTTGATTTAGGGTGACAAGTTGAGGAGGGTTAGTGAATGGACCAAATGACTTATCTTAATTAAAGCTTTTATTCAATTTGTTATCTTTTTAATGTTATTTTTGCCCTTCAAATTTGCTTTAGGGTGACAAGTTGAGGAGGCGTAGTGAGTGGACCAAGTGACTTACCTCTACTAAACTTCGAGCCAACTCTGGTTCAATGTCCCCCGAGCAGATTAAGTACTAATAACCTAGCATGTAATTTTGAAAAGATTACAGTAGATTGATGAAGCTACTACAGATAAAGTTAATGTTGAGCCTACCGCAAATGATGATGATGATGCAGGAGATTTCTCTACTCAGTTCAAAGTCCCAAATGGCGATGCTACTGTGAGCAACAATTAAAAACTCAACTAAGTTTATCTACTCCATCCCAAAATACTGGGCCAATTCTAGTTTCTGGCCCCGTGTGACCCTTCAATTTGAAAGGGTTTTTTTTTTTTAAGGGGATGATAGGAAGTTTGATTTCTTTTCTACAGTGACGGGTCAGCAGGTGAATGAAATAGGGAAAGAAATATGAATTCTTTGGAATTATTAGTATTATTATTATAGTCTAAAAGAAAAGGAAAAAAAAAAAAGTTAATGAGACAAGAAATCAAGAATTTTGATGGAGGTAACTTTAAGGATTTATTTTTTTATTTCGGGTTGTACAATTTTATGTTTGTTGCGGCTGAATTATTCTTTATTTTCTGGTGGTATATGTGGGTAAAGGATTTTGAATGAATTGAACTGAGTTGACTTGAACTGGTGCTATTTCTGTCATGTTTGTTCCGTCTCTTTCACATATGCTCGCCCAAATAGGTGACGAATTTTTTATACTTTGCTCGTTCACATATTATTATTAGGTGAATTGCTATCTTTTTTTTTAGTTTCTCCTGAACTTTGATGTAAGAATTTAATAGAGAAATTGAACTTTATGTTTTGATTACGTTGATGTTTTATTTTTTTATTAAATAATACTTGCATCTTTTATCTATATGAAAATTATTTTACAAACTAAACCTTAAAATAAAATAATCACAACTTGAAGAATCTTCTGCAATTAAAAAAACTGATGATTTAGTAATTATGTTATATATATATATGTATATATATATATATAATGATTATATATATATATATATATATATATATATATATATAATGATACAGAATTATGCTGTTATTTAATACTAACCTGTCCTCTAACAATATAAAAGTAATATTTTATAATAATATTTGTACCGTCGGATCCTTCAAGGAAGAAAAGTCAACAGGTCGACCGCTCGTGACGTCGTCCTAAAGTAAGACGTCCCCAAGTAAGACATCGTCCAAGCAAAGACATCGCCTAAAGTAAGACATCGCCCAAGCAAAGACATCGCCCTAAAGTAAGACATCGCCCAAGCAAAGACATCGCCCAAGTAAGACATCGCCCAAGAAAGACATCGGGCCTCGACAGTTCAGAACAGTAGCAAGGAGAAGAGAAAGGTGGCTTCAAGGAGAAGAGAAAGGTGGCTTCAAGGCCATAAGTTCTAGTACCAGTAGGGGGTAAACCTGATTCGTGAAGTATCCACGCCACTGCTGGGAGACCCTGAGACAGATACGACCCATGAGAAGGCCATGACCAGGGGAGAACCACGTGCATGATACGAGAGAAAGGTAGATACACCCCCAGGGCGAGTGACTGAATTGGCACCCAAAAAGTCAACCCACGTGACAGAAGCACTTCGTAGAAAAGAGGGCTCACACGATGGAATAACCCTAAGATGGGTGGCGGCGTTGTGGGACCCTCTGCACAGAATAACGATCAAGTCAGAGGGGCACGTATTGCCACGTGCTCGTTAAAGGTTTCAGGGAAAGTTTGCCAAGGTACGCGTTAAGTAAGTTAAGATTCGTATATTCCAAGGAATGTTTTTATACGCTTTCAATGCACTTTAATGCGCTTTAATGATGAGAGGTGTATAAAAAAGGACCTTGGGAGCATTTGAAAGGGGGAGAGTTTTAACCTAATTGATGGAGGAGGGCCAAGCACACCTACCCAAGCAAGCCAAGGAGAGCGTCTAGACCAAGACCAAGACCAAGGTGAGCGTCTAGGACGTGAAGGTGAGCGTCTAGGACGTGAAGGTGAGCGTCTAAGACGTGAAGGAGGGAGGCTACCCTTGGAGCTAGACCGTCTAGGTCCCCTTACAAGATCAATGGCCAAACATATTCAAACACAAGCAAATGAGGCCACGGATGGAAGAGAGAAGGCTTTGTATATGTTTGCATAAAGGCCCATTGGGGGTACTTAGTAGATAGGATAGTGTAGGAAGCATTTTGGATGGAAACCTTCTAGAAACTAGGGTTGTGTATGGCCGGTCATTGCACCCTAGAATTTAGATTTAATTTTGGTTTTCTTTTCCTTGTAATGTAGCTTATCATTTACGTCCCAAATTAGCCTATAAATAGGAAGGCTAACTCATTGTATTTGATAAGTTTAATTGAGTAAGGTTATGCTGCCATTTTTGTGCACAAGCTTTACTTCTCCTAGAAATCTAGGCTCTAAACTTCAATCCTTTCACCTTCTCCCTTGAGCTGACCGAACCACTCAAACACCATACTCATCATGCACCTACAAGGCCAACACAACTCCTAGGAGGGTCTTGATCATCTCACCCATTGCTTCCGCACCTTATTTTCTACTTTGATTCAAGAAGAACACATGAAAATGCCATTATTTGGTATCATGAGCTTTTGGTTCTTCAAGATGAGTAGCTTGGTCTTTTAATTTCAGTTCTTCTTTATTTCATCTTTGTCATTTCAATTCCTTACTTGTCTTGCTGTTTTTTATATTTTAAATTGTTCTTGGTGTGCTTATGGAAGATCCAACCAAAGCACAATTGTTCAATTGATCTTGAACAAATTCTGTGCAGCTTGTGATAGGATTCCTTACACCATTGTGTGGCTGTTTTTCTTTTAGGAAATTGAGTCCTTATTGCTTTCTTATAATTGCTCCATTTTATGCTTTGAGTCTTTATTTTCTGAATCTATAAATGTTGTGTCAAGTCATGTGAATCCATATTTGTCAACAATTTTTAGTAGTCCTATTATTGGCTTGATTGTTTCTTGCTTTTGGGTCTCTTTATATTGCTTTAATCTGCTGTTATTTTGATCCTTTGGTGCTTTTTTATTTTTAGTTTGAGTTCATAATTGTGTCTTAGTTCTTACACAATTTCCATTCTTACATTTCCATTGTGTTAATTTTGGTTATCTTGCTGTTTTCTTCCAGTTTTCCAGATTTCCCCTGTATCATCTCTCTGTTCTGGGCTGTTTTGTTTAAAAAAATATTTCCACCCATTAGGAAAATTCTGATTTTCTGGAAAATGCAATTTTAAAGTGTTATAGAAAAGACAAAAAAAGAATGAGGTCAAAAGAAGCAACAGAAAAAAAATGATAAATCTTACAAAATCAGAGTGCAAATCTTGAGCGCTCCAGCTGGCCTAACTGCACACCAAATTTGCAAAAATTATTAAAAAAAAATGGTGCATGCGTTTTAGGTGATTCCAAAGCCAAAATTTAGATAAGATCCTGAATTTTCTTGCATCCAAATTTCAGAAACAAATTTTACAATTACAGCTCAGCATAAATCGGGGAACAAACACGTTTTCTGGCCCACAACATTTTCCAGTGGTGCTGTTTTTTTTATTTGGTCATCTAATCTAGTGTTTTTCTTTAGGAATTCCTTTTGTGTGCCAACTTTTATTGAGTACCTTTAATTGTTTGCTTTAATTTCTTGAATCTCTTTCTAAGTTGTCATATTATAAATCCTTTTGGTGGTACTGTTTTCTTTCAATTAAATTTGTTTCTTGCTTTTGTTCCTTGACCTCTCTTTTTGGGTGCTGGAATTTAATTCTCTCGTGGTGCTTATGTGCATGGAAATTGACTTGGTTTAAGGTTAAGCCCTTGTGAATAGGTGCTGGAAATTGGAGAATTAAAGCCAACTTTCTAAGGAGGAGTCAAAGCTAAGGCGAAACAAGCTTCTTGAAACAAACACTACAAACACCTAGAAGATCAACAATCAAGACAACAAAGAAAGTGCACTAACCAAAAAGAGGAACAACAAAGGGGGTTTTCTTATCTCCTTTACAACTTGGTTTATTGTTAATTACCTCTTTTAAATTACGTTTTAGACGGTGAGTGTGTCATCAAGGGCTCAAAGTGTCCAAGAAGCCTCACCTAGGGCCGAATAGCATAGTAATTTTGCTTAGTAATTTGTTGCTTGTTTGAACTTGTTTTTCTTTTGTTTCGGTAGAAACGTTTTGCATGCTTAGTATTGTTTAATTTTGTGCTATACCGACTAGCTTTGCTGCATATTTAGTTTACATAGTTTTCTTGCTTTTTGATTTCTCAACTTTTTGTGTTCTAAGTGTATTACTAAGAGAAAATTTTGTGTGAAATCATTGGAGGAAAGTTTTTGGCAAGGAAAAGGCTTGGTACTTAAGTAGTCCATTGTGACTCACCTCCCTTACCTGGAAAACTCCCTTCTCTAACTTTCCTAAACTTTCTCCAAGTAAAACACCTATATACACAAAGTTTTAGCCATGTCTTCTTCTTCTCACTCTCCAAAGTCTATAGAAAGTGAAGTAAAATCTTTGAAAACTCTTTTAAAAGAAGTATCCCAAGCGGTACAATTGATATCTTTTAGACAATTGGAGAATGAGAACAAAATCAATGAGTTGGCTAAAGCTCAAGAAGAGAAGTCACAAAAATCACAAAAATAAAAAAAACTCATGCATTCCATTCTCAAAGTATTGAGTCTCTAGGGGAGGGAAGCCGTAGAATCAATGATTATTACCAACCACCCCCTAGAAGAACTAGGCAAAGGGAACAAGAGGTGCCAAGGGAAACAAGAGTAGACTTACCTCATTTTCATGGAAAGGAAAATGTAGAAGTATATCTAGATTGGGAGATGAAGGTAGAGCAACTTTTTGCTTGCCATAGGATAAGTGAGGAACGAAAAGTACCCTTAGCCACCCTTAGTTTCCAAGGGAATGCCATGTATTGGTGGACCTCTCTTGAAAGAGATAGACGTCTTCATAGGGAACCTTCCATTACATATTGGAATGATCTTAGGGGAGCCCTAAGACGTCGACATATACCCTCTTACTACCATAGGGAGTTGATGGACAAGCTCCAAAGACTCCAACAAAGAAATATGAGCGTAGAGGGGTATAGACAAAAGATGGAGCTCTATATGATGAGAGCCTCTATTAGAGAGGAAGAGGAAACCACCATAGCTAGGTTCCTTAGTGGCCTATCACTTGAGATAAGAGATAGAGTAGAGCTCTTACCTTATCAAGACTTGAATGATTTGGTTCAACTTTGCATAAAAGTTGAGCAACAAAACTTGCGCAAAACCTCAAGTCAAAAGGTGAGCCCCTATTCTAGCTTTTATCCCAAGAAAGAGTTTAGAAGGGAGGGTAGTACATCCAAGGAAAAACCAAAAGAGCCTACCAAGCCCTTCACCAAAGAAACCTCAACCCCACCCATCCGAGCTAGAGATGTCAAGTGTTTTAAGTGCTATGGTAGGGGGCATGTGCAAGCACAATGTCCAAACCAAAGGACTTTGTTTTTAAAAGGTGTAGACGAGTACACTAGTGGCGAGGATGAGCCTTTTGAGAAAGAGGAAGGGGGAGAGGATGAGAGGGTAGCTCCACTAGAGGGAGAATTGCTTATGATTAGGAGAACCCTCAACAATCACCCTAGCACATCCATGGAAACACAAAGGGAGAACATCTTTCATACAAGATGCAATGTTTTAGAAAATATATGTTCCCTCATTGTGGATAGTGGATCTAGTTGTAATTGTTGTAGTGCTAGGATGGTTGAAAAGCTTAAGCTACAAGTAGTTCCTCACCCAAAACCTTACAAACTTCAATGGCTTAACGAAAATGGGGAACTACATGTAGACAAGCAAGTGGAAATCAAGTTTTCCATAGGGAACTACAAAGACAAAGTTTTATGTGATGTAGTGCCTATGGAAGCTTGCCATATCTTATTAGGGAGACCATGGCAATTTGATAAGAAAACCTTGCATGATGGTCTCACTAACGAGATTTCCTTCACCCATAAGTATAAAAAGTTTGTACTTAGTCCTTTACCACATTCTCAAGTGGTGAAAGACCAAATACAAATGAAACAAAAGAGGGATGAGGAAAACAAAAAAAAAAAGAGAGCTAGAAAAAGAGAAAATCCTTAGGGATAGAAAGGCGTGGGAGAAGAGTGTTCCTTCCCACAAGGTTGGTCAACAAGAAAAACCTCTTGAAAATGTTTTTGAAAACTTGCTTCTTGTTGAACAACCAAGCCTTATCTTTTGTAAAGGAGCACTTACATGCACTGCCACAAGTAGTGAACTCATGGTTTTACCTCCTCAAGTAGAAAACCTTTTGAGTGAATTTGAAGATCTATTCTCCCAAGAAGGACCCATTGGGCTTCCTCCTCTTAGGGGGATAGAACATCAAATTGACTTTATACCGGGGGCAAGCCTACCAAATAGGCCTGCTTATAGAACCAACCCCGAGGAAACAAAGGAGATAGAATCACAAGTTCAAGACTTGTTGGAGAAGGGTTGGGTTCAAAAGAGTCTAAGCCCTTGTGCTGTACCTGTCTTGTTGGTGTCAAAAAAAGATGGAAAATGGCGTATGTGTTGTGATTGTAGAGCAATCAACAACATCACCATCAAGTATAGGCATCCAATCCCGAGGCTTGATGATATGCTTGATGAATTGCATGGGTCAACTCTATTCTCCAAGATTGACCTTAAAAGTGGATATCACCAAATTCGAATCAAGGAGGGTGATGAGTGGAAAACCGCTTTTAAGACCAAATTTGGATTATACGAGTGGTTGGTGATGCCCTTTGGGCTTACTAATGCTCCAAGCACATTCATGAGGCTTATGAATCACACCTTGAGGGATTGTATAGGTAAATATGTAGTAGTTTACTTTGATGATATCTTAGTCTATAGTAAAAGCCTAGAAGACCATCTAAGTCACCTTAGGGAAGTTCTTCTAGTTCTTAGGAAAAATAGTCTTTTTGCCAATAGGGATAAGTGTACCTTTTGTGTAGATAGTGTAGTTTTCTTAGGTTTCATAGTTAACAAAAAGGGGGTGCATGTAGATCCCGAGAAAATCAAAGCCATCCGCGAGTGGCCAACTCCACAAAATGTAAGTGATGTAAGAAGTTTTCATGGGTTAGCTAGCTTCTATAGAAGGTTTGTACCTAATTTTTCTAGTCTAGCTTCTCCTTTGAATGAACTTGTGAAAAAAGATGTTGCATTTTGTTGGAATGAAAAGCATGAGCAAGCCTTTCAAAGGCTCAAAGCTCAACTCACCAATGCACCCATTCTATCTCTTCCAAATTTTTCCAAAACTTTTGAGATAGAGTGTGATGCATCGGGGGTAGGCATAGGTGCGGTTTTGTTGCAAGGTGGACACCCCATTGCTTATTTTAGTGAAAAACTCCATGGTGCCACCCTCAACTACCCCAGCTATGACAAAGAGCTCTATGCTCTTGTGCGAGCCCTAAAGACTTGGGAACACTACCTTGTGTCCAAAGAATTTGTTATCCATAGTGATCACGAGTCTTTAAAATATTTAAAGGGCCAACACAAGCTCAACAAGAGACATGCTAAATGGATGGAATTTCTTGAACAATTTCCTTATGTAATCAAATACAAGAAAGGGAGCACCAATATAGTGGCCGATGCTCTTTCAAGACGGCACACACTCTTTTCAAAACTAGGTGCCCAAATTCTTGGATTTGACCACATAAGAGAGCTTTACCAAGAAGACCAAGAACTTTCATCCATCTATGCTCAATGTCTACATAGAGCACAAGGAGGTTACTATGTGTCCGAGGGATATCTTTTTAAAGAAGGAAAACTTTGCATTCCCCAAGGAACACATAGAAAACTCCTTGTCAAAGAATCACATGAAGGGGGACTCATGGGCCATTTTGGAGTTGATAAGACTCTAGATCTTTTAAAAGCAAAATTTTGTTGGCCACACATGAGGAAAGATGTCCAACGACATTGTTCTAGATGTATCTCATGTTTAAAAGCAAAGTCTAGAACAATGCCGCATGGACTCTACACCCCTTTGCCGATTGCAAATGCTCCTTGGGAAGACATTAGCATGGATTTCATTTTAGGACTTCCTAGGACTGCAAGAGGCCATGACTCTATTTTTGTGGTAGTGGACCGTTTTAGCAAAATGTCCCACTTTATTCCATGCCACAAAGTAGATGATGCTCAAAATATTTCTAAACTCTTCTTTAGAGAAGTGGTGAGACTCCATGGTATCCCTAGAAGTATAGTGTCCGATAGAGATCCCAAGTTTATAAGCCACTTTTGGAAAACTCTTTGGGGTAAACTTGGAACAAGACTACAATTTTCAACTTCTTGTCATCCTCAAACGGATGGTCAAACCGAAGTAGTCAATAGATCTCTTGGAACTATGCTTAGGGCTATCATGAAGGGAAGCCACAAATCTTGGGATGAGTACCTTCCCCACATTGAATTTGCTTACAATAGAGTAGTTCACAAAACTACTAATACTTCTCATTTTGAGGTCGTATATGGTTTTAATCCTCTCACGCCTGTGGATTTAATACCCCTTCCTAATCCACAAGATTTTGTGCATAAGGAAGGAGTAATCAAAGCTGATTTTGTCAAGAAAATGCATGAGAAGATTAAAATCCAAATACAACAACAAAATGAGAAGTACACAAAATACAACAACAAAGGGAAGAGAGAAATAATTTTTGAGGAAGGAGACTTAGTTTGGCTTCATCTTCGAAAAGATAGATTTCCAAATCAAAGGAAGTCCAAACTAAGTCCCCGAGGTGATGGACCTTTCCAAGTTCTCAAGCGCGTCAACAACAATGCATATAAGTTGGACCTACCTCGTGAATATGGAGTACATGACACTTTTAATGTAATTGATCTTTCTCCATTTGTAGGTACCAATGACGATGACGAGCTGGATTTGAGGACAAATCCTTTCCAAGGGGGAGGGGATGATGGAGGAGGGCCAAGCACACCTACCCAAGCAAGCCAAGGAGAGCGTCTAGACCAAGACCAAGACCAAGGTGAGCGTCTAGGACGTAAAGGTGAGCGTCTAGGACGTGAAGGTGAGCGTCTAGGACGTGAAGGTGAGCGTCTAGGACGTGAAGGAGGGAGGCTACCCTTGGAGCTAGACCGTCTAGGTCCCCTTACAAGATCAATGGCCAAACATATTCAAACACAAGCAAATGAGGCCACGGATGGAAGAGAGAAGGCTTTGTATATGTTTGCATAAAGGCCCATTGGGGGTACTTAGTAGATAGGATAGTGTAGGAAGCATTTTGGATGGAAACCTTCTAGAAACTAGGGTTGTGTATGGCCGGTCATTGCACCCTAGAATTTAGATTTAATTTTGGTTTTCTTTTCCTTGTAATGTAGCTTATCATTTACGTCCCAAACTAGCCTATAAATAGGAAGGCTAACTCATTGTATTTGACAAGTTTAATTGAGTAAGGTTATGCTGCCATTTTTGTGCACAAGCTTTACTTCTCCTAGAAATCTAGGCTCTAAACTTCAATCCTTTCACCTTCTCCCTTGAGCTGGCCGAACCACTCAAACACCATACTCATCATGCACCTACAAGGCCAACACAACTCCTAGGAGGGTCTTGATCATCTCACCCATTGCTTCCGCACCTTATTTTCTACTTTGATTCAAGAAGAACACATGAAAATGCCATCACTAATTCTCACAGTTACATAGAGCATAGACACACAGAGCACAAACCCTAATTGTTCTTGACGACGCACCCTGTGAGCACAAGGCAATTAGGGCAACACAGTTTTAGCCCTTCAGTACAGTTTTCGACCACCCTCAGTTCAAGTGTTTTGATACGGGGGTGAGTCACCTTTTGATGTTTCTCGCTAGCTGACTTGATCGTCGGAGTGCAAACGGCCGCGAGGGCGTCCCTTTGTTCACTTCTTTTCAGGTACTCACAGACGAAACAAAACGAAGGTGCCCTAACTCGCGAGGACAAGCCACGCAGACGATTCCAGTCGACCGACGGGAACAATATTGTTTGATGTAAACAAATAAATCGTTATAAAGCAAACTAAAGTTTATAATTTTATTATTATATTTGTGTCCTTTTAATAGTGGTGAGCATGGATAAAATAAGAATAAATATTATTTTAATAATATTACGAAAAATGTGAATATTTATTTTAAAGCTAGAAAGTATATAAATATCAAGAAAATTTAAGAAGTGAGTATAATTTATTTTATTTGCAAATGTCTTCTATAACAAGTCTGGAAAGTTCCTGAGAAGGAGAAATTTTGAAAATGCAAAGTGGAAAAAGGATGTGATAAAGCCAAAACCACGACTTTTCATAAACTAACCACAAGTAGCCATGTGCTCAGAATATTAAAATGGCATTTGTGGAATAATTCCGCTGTCCTGCATTCACACGTAAGATGATAGGTGCTATGTGGTCCACTATCTGAGCAAAATCAAGTACAATTCAGATTTATTAATGTTTTAAATTAGGGTGATGATATTTTTGCATCCACTAAATAGAAAACATTTATTTAATAATTCAAAAATAATAATACTATACTAATATTTGTTTTAATTTAAATTGAAAATTTTAGTATATATTCTTATATTATCAGAATGGGTTATGAAGTGGATATATTTTTTTTAAAGAATTTCAAAATATTATTTTTCTTTAAAATAAATTACACTATATAAAAATTAAATGAAAATTAAATAAGAATTACTTATTTTTGTATAAAATCCGTTCGGATTAAAGTATAATTCTCATTTAGATAGAAAAAATATAAATTATTTGATTTTGTCAATATATAAAAGTTAATAGATAAAAATAAATAAAATTAGTTATAAAAAAATTAACTTAAGTTATTTTTATATTAAATTTAAATAGTAATATTTTTCTATTTATTTTTTATAATTAATATTAATATTATATAAAAAAAATTATTATATTTTTATTAATAATATCATTTAATATTTTTACTTTTTTAATATTATTTTATTTTACTATATCATATTATATAATTAATTATATTATATACGTTACAACTATATATAATCAATTATATATTATATGTTAGATTTGTAACACATAATCGATTATATAATAATATTTAAGTTAATATATTTTAAAATTAATTTAATATTTAAAACACATTTTTAAAATAAAATTACTATATTTTAAAAAATATTATAAAATTTAAATTAATAACATAAATGATTTATTTTATATTTATAAATAATTTATTTATTTATTTAAAAATAGAAATAGAAAAAATAATAACTTTAAAAAAATTGAAATCGATTTCAATAGTTATAATTATTTATTTATAAAATAATAGTGAATTCAATTACAATCTAGCTTCCTTCATAGTTTTTAATTTCATTTTCAAATCAGTAATGATAAAAAAAGTAAGGATATTATTTACATAATCAATTTCCTCGTATCTCTATAACCAATTATCTGTATAATCGATTAGGCTTAATTTTTTATTATTAGCATAATCTAATATACAAGTCATCCTTCAAATTCATATTCGTATGTTTTCATAAATACATAGAATCAACACTAGTGTCTCTTTCACATTCGTCTAAATAAATAGTATAAATAAACAGTGTAAATTTCTCTAAATTTTTGTCATAGTCAAAATAGTTTGAAAGTGTGAACTGATTTTTTATAATTACGTTAATTAAATATTACCAAAATAATGTGACTAAAGTGATAATATTCACCTACATTAGGTGAGTACAATATCATTTCATCCTATATTTTATTAAATATTCTCTTAAATTTATATATTTACTAGACAATACTTCTCAGCTCATGTTTGGTTATGAGAAAAGAAAAGTGGAGAAGAAAAATATAAAAAAATTACTTAAGATTAAAAAAAATAGAATGTTTAATTGTTTGGTAGAATATAAATATATGAAAAATAAATATAAAATATTTTAAAATGGTGTAATTGCAGTATTTTGAGAAAGAAATGTTTAATTATTTGATAGAATATAAATATATGAAAAATAAAGATAAAATATTTTTAAAATGGTGTATATTTATTATTTTGGTAGAAAATAGTAGATTGACGTTATTAATTTTATAAATCGTCGATGTATTACTCATAAATTTTATTATATAATAGCGAAAACACAGGTGCAACGCTTCTTTATCTGCATTTTTCTTTTTACAGTTGATTGAATATTTTATTAATAATAAAATAAAATAAAATAAAAATATAACTAAATTTAAGAAATATTTAATATATTTTTTATATAAAATATGTTAGTGAGTATATTTCTAGTATATTTCTAGTATTGTTCTTTAGTTAATATTATCATATCTTATTGGACATACACCTTCTGTTAAGACTTTTTATTACCTATTATTATTAAGGGATTATGTGTCATGCATTTAGGAAAACATCTATTATTTAGGAATTAGGTGTCATGCATTTAGGAAATCACCCACAAATTCATATGTGGAGTTGTTCGTGCCGGTGGATTCGCTTTGCCGGTTGACTCAAACGACAACCTTTGACCCTTCTATCTCCGCCTGAGAATCGTACTTCCTTGATCAAAGAATCTCTCACCTGCAAAGACAAAGGGGCACCTTGACGGTCGTTTGCACTCCGACGCTCAAGACAATATAAGGGCAAAGAAACACCAAGTGTATAAGTAGTTTCACTCTTAGAAACCGTGTACCTTGCTAGGGTTCTTGGCACCATTTATATAGGTTAAAACTAGGGTTTACCTTTGTGCTATTATCCTTGTCTAGGGTTCCTTAGGGAACGTCCTTGCGCTGCTATTTACATAATCTTAGCGTATTTGGCACATAGAACTTCCCTTAACTGGAGTGCAATGACTAACAGAATGCCCGCCTGGGTACCAACTTGTGCACCTAGTCTCTGGCGCCATCTGTTTCTGCAGGTGCCCTAACGTGCTATGCATGCAACTTTCCTTGGAAACCCTAATCCTAATGGGCCTCAGCGCCTCCAAGGATTATTCTCTCGTGCCACGCCTGTATGCGCTATACACACCACGTGTATGGATCCCTCGTGACTTAGACTTTTCCCTTATCTGATGTTGTAACTAAAAACTTAGTATAATTTTAGGGTCCACCTTACGTGGCCCACTATAACGTTTAGACTGCCGATGTCCGATCTCTCCCTTTGTTGGCGAGGTCTGATGTCGATCCCCAACGTCGGGGTCTATGGTACCGATGTTCGAAGATTGACTAATCTCCTGATAGGTGTGTCTGGGGCCCCCCTTACGTGGCCCACTTCCACTATCAGGCACCGATGTGCGATGTTTGAGATCAGTCTCTGGAATCGATGACCGAGGACTGATCGGGACACAAGCCCCCCAGTCTCGAGCTGTAACTTGTTTCAGCGAAGAGACTGAGTGATCGCCTTGGGCGACCTACGTGGCACTAGGTAATGGGACGTGAACAGTACACCGAAGTGATTTCTCACCATACTTTTTAAATCAACGTACACGTGGCAAGATCAACGCTATCGCTTGTTGGCGCTTGCACTTCTTCGTATACTGTTCAAACCTTTAAACCCTTACGCTTTCTTCATTGTTTCATTACTTTCACTTAAGCAAATCATTTCTCAAGCATTTCTTCGAAACACTCTCTTTTCTCCTTCCAAAACTCAGAACTTCAACCCCTGTTTGATCAAAAGTATGAACTTTATGTGTTGATTGCTCTTGCTTTATGATTTCGCTGCCCATAACATGCTTATAACTGTTTTGGGATTGTTTACGTTTTCTACATTTTAGGTTTTCTGCACTTTACATTTTCTCTGTTCTTTGCTTGGAGTCTCTGTTTTCTGGGTTTTGTCGAGTCACACCATCGTCTCCTTCTAAACCCTTGTTTTCTCCATTCCTTTCTTTCTTTTTAGATGGCTAGAATGAAAACAACACCGAACCCTCCACCCCCTATTAACTACAAAACCCTTTACCATTGGGCCCCTGAAGCCCTTCTGGCTGAGACTTCTCAGTTGAACTCCCACAAGGACATTGATACATACAAACAAGGTGAAACCCAAGACAAATTCCATGTCTTCGGAAAGGAGCTTGACGTATACCTGAAGGTCCATCCTTGCAGGAAAGGGGTCCCCATATGCGCTGATGATTGGGCGGATCCTGACGAGCCATTTTTCTTTATATACACTACCATCTTCAAACGGCTTCGCCTCTGTCTCCCTTTCTCACAGTTCGAACGGGCCCTCCTCACAGAGGTCAATGTGGCCCCTGCCCAACTGCACCCTAACAGTTGGGCCTTCGTTCGGGCCTTCACAATTCTCTGCGATTACTTTGGCCACCCACCCTCCGTGGACATCTTCCTTTATTTCTTCGAGACGAAGAAACTGGGGAAGAAGCTGTGGCTAAGTTTCAATGGCGTGGCGAGGAGAGTCCTCTTGACTCTTTTCCAACAATCTTACAAGGGATTCAAGAAGAAATTCTTGAAGATATGCTGCAGCATCCATGACCCTACCCTACTGGACGACTTCCCTCTTTACTGGGTAGAGAAACCGGGAGTCAAGAAACCCAGAAGTCTTGAGGACTTGACTCCTTCTGATCGTGAAGCGGGCCAACTTTTCTCGAGCTTGGGCGTGGTGTTTGACACCGCCAAGCTGATTAAGCTTGAATTCTTTGTCAAAGCTCTTAAGAGCTATATTGGTACTGTTCTTATTTCAGTTTCATTTTTGCCTTTACCTTTACTTGTTCATTGTTGTCAACTGCATATCTTTAGTTCTGATCCTTCGTTCCTTGTTGTTTCTGTGCAGACATGGCTATTAAAGAAGGAGCTGGCCGATTTGCTATCCAAGCACAGGGCGGTTGCTACTGGTGTGGGCACCTCTACTCCTGCTACCCTTCCTTCCCCTACTGCTTTCGTGCCAAACTCATCAGCACCAGCCCCCGTTGATAAACAAAAAAGGGTGGTGGGGGAGACAGGCTCTGAGGATGAGGACACCGATTCGAGCCTTGTCTTCAAGAGACCGAGGGTGGGCGAAGTCGTGGCGCCCTCTCACTCTGCATCTGGTGGGCTTACCCCAGCCTTCAGGGATAACCCTCCAAGCGCTTCCTCCCCACACGACCTTATTGTACATGAAGGTGGGGGGGAAAGCACCCCTGAAGACCAGCAAACGCCTCCTGCTTTCGAGCTCCCTGCCCTTCTCCAACAAGCACTTAAACACTTTCAAGACAAAGAGATGGTGGAAAGCTTGGGTGGCAACCTCCTCCAAGACCGCGTGGCCCAGGGCCTTGGAGGCTTCCTCGTCGCGTCCAACCTTGCTCTGTGTAAGGCGCACAAGAAGCGCAAGCTGAGGCAACAAAGGTGAGGGAAGAGCTAGCCCTCAAAAACAAAATTCTTCTCCAATCGCGAAACCGCCATGTATCAGGAGCTAACGAGTATTCGTCAAACCGAGAAGGAGGTCAAGAGGCTTCTCTTTGAGAAGTCCCAGGAAGCCCTTCAATTGGAAGCGAAGATCTTGCATCTCCGCAACAAGGTGGTCGATCTGGAGGAGAAGGTCGAGGGGATGCAGACCCAAATGGCCAAGCTAGAAGAGAGGCCACCCAATACGAAGTCCAGTTGGGGCAGGTGGAAGGGGAGCTGGCTGAGAAGGTCGAGCTCTTCAAGAAGACCGAAGAGGAACTCAACAATGACGTCGTTGATGCTTATGACGAGGGGTTCCAAGATGCCATGGCTCAGTTTGCCTGCGTGCATCCTGAGGTGGATCTTTCCCCTTTCGATGAGTCCAAGTGTGTCGTTTGTGGGCAACTCGTGCTCAGAGAGCAACCATCTTGTAACTTAGTCTTCTTGGTGGCTCGTGCCTTGTACTTATGTATATATTTATGAGCCTCTGCTCTTTTAATCTCTTTGTCTTAACTTCTTTCTCTTCCATCTGCTTTAACTTCTCTTGTCTTTTGTTGTCTTCAAAGCACTGGTGACATGTACACAAACCCTCGACCTAGTCTTTGTCGTACGAGGACAAGGAAACTCCTCCTGCTGTTTTGATTTTCCTCTTGTAAGATAAGGGAAAGGTTTCCCTGTTGATCTCTCCTCTGCCCTCTTTGGGTCATCGGGCAGGCCTTGTTAGTAACACTGGTGAACCCCACTGTTCTCGACCTTGCTTCGTGAGGATGAGAGTGTATTTTTCTGTTGAACCACACCGTTCGACCTTGGTGTTTCTGTGCAAGAGGGAGGCTCACTGAGGAACCATACTATTCCCAACCTTAGTGTTTCTAACCCAAGTGATCGGTTCTTACTGACCTCATCCTTGCTGTACAAAGTCAAAGGACAGGTCTGAATGACTGACCGCAACCTTGCTGTAAAAAGTCAAGAGATAGGTCTGAATAATTGACCGCAACCTTGCTGTAAAAAGTCAAGGGACAGTTCTTTAACGGTTGAACCATACTGTTCTCAGCCTTGGTAAACTTACGCAAAAGGGAGGCTCATCGAGGAACCATATTATTCCCGACCTTGGCATATTACTTCAAGGGAGAGGTTCATAACTGCATTGCACACATATTTCTTAACTGAATAATCTAAAATTTTATTTGGGTGACCTCGTTAAAAAAAACCCTTATAAGGGAAAAAAAGTGTCCCCTTAAACCGTGTACAATGCAAAACATCTTTAACTAAAACGCATTCCAAGTACGAGGGATCGTGTCACCTTCTAACGTCTTAAGCCTGTATGCTCCATTCCCAAGGGCCTCTGCTACTCTGAAAGGACTAGTCCACTTGGGAGATAACTTGTTTTCTAGCTGGTACAAGTGGGTCTTTCGCATCACTAGGCCGGAGACCTGGAATTGCCGAGGTCTTAGCTTGGAGCTGTATTTGTACTCCACCCTCCTTTTCAAGGCTTCAACCTTAATCTTTGCTTCCTCCCTTACTTCGTCCAGTAGGTTCAGGTTCACCTTTCTCTCTTCATTGGACTCTTCGACCACGAAGTACTGGAAGCGCGGCGAGTTCTCCTGGATTTCTACTGGAATCATTGCGCCCGAACCGTATACCAAGCTAAAAGGTGTTTCTCTGGTTGTGGACTAGGGAGTAGTGTGGTAAGCCCACACAATTCTAGGAACTTCTTTTGCCCAAGTCCCCTTGGCTTTGTCTAGCCTTCTCTTCAGATCTCTGAGCAAAACTCGGTTGGCAGACTCGAACTGCCCGTTCGTCTAGGGGTGTTCAACTGACACGAACACCTATTTTACTCCCAGCTCTGTATATACTTGCCCAATTGTTGGCTTCCAAACTGGGTACCATTGTCAGACACCAACCTCTTCGGGATTCCAAAGCGGAACACTATGTTCTTCAACACAAAGTGTTGGATCTTATGGGCTGTGATTTGCGCTACTGGCTCAGCCTCTATCTACTTTGTGAAGTTTTCTATGGCAACCACGAGGTACTTCATCTGCCGCACTACTAAAGGGAAAGACCCCAGAATGTCGATCCCCCAAGTATGAAATGGTCATGGGCTATAGATCGACCTCAGCTCCTCTGGAGGCGCCTTGTGCTAGTCAACATGCAATTGGCACTACTTGCACCGCTGTGCATACCTCGTGCAATCTTCCCTCATGGTGGGCCAATAATATCTTGCACGAATGACCTTTGACGAGAGGGATTGACCGCTGATATAGCTACCGCATATCCCCTCATGCAGTTCTGCCATAATGTGTGTGCATTGCTCGCCATTTACACATACCAGGATAGGGTGGGTGAACCCATGCCTAAACAACTTTCCATCGATCAAGGTGTACTTGCTCAAATTTTTCTTGATTTTTCTGGCTTCTGTTGGCTCTAGCGGGAGTACTTCATCAGCAAAATAGCGTTGGTAGGGTGTCATCCAAGTTTCTCCTATTTCAACTTGGTAAAACTGCGACGACATCTCCACAACAACCGGGTACACGCTTATTCTGGGCGTTTTCACCGTCTCCTGCGTTAACGACCGATGACTCCTACTCACCCCTTCCAATGTGCTGATTTCCTGGACTTCTGCCATATTGTCTGCCATATTCGTTGTCTCCTGAATTACTGTCCTCTGCCTGCTCCCCTTGCCCGAACTGGCGAGCTTTACAAGCAAGTCTGCTCGGGCATTCTGCTCTCTGGGCACGTGGGCTAACTCGAAAATCTCAAACGTCTCCTTCAGAACTTGAACATACTCTAGGAATGCGGCCATCTGAGGGTCTTTAACTTGGTACTCCCCCGTGACCTGGCCTGTGACTAACAAGGAGTCACTCTTTGCCAGCAAACCTTTGGCTCCCATCTCCTTGGCTAACAACATTTTAGCGATCAGGGCCTCATACTTTGCTTGGTTGTTACTGGCCTTGAAAGCGAACCGTAGGGTCTGCTCAATTAGCAACCCATCTGGTCCTTCCAAGATGACACCAGCTCCACTACCTTGTTGGATTGAGGAACCATCTACAGAGAGCACCCATCAGAAACCTGCTCCTTCTTGGTGCGTGGCTACCGAGGAGAACTCTACTACGAAGTCAGCATAAACCTAGCCTTTAATGGGGCCTCTAGGCTCATACCGCACATCAAACTCAGATAGCTCTAACGCCCATCGTACCATCCTGCCTGCCACATATGGCTTTTGTAAGATCTTGCGAATTGGAAGGTTTGTCATCACTATCACGGTGAAGCTCGCTTCTCATCGCTATTATCGCAACACACTTCTCAGGATTCGCCACTATCCCACGCTCGGTGAGTAGGAACCCCAAGAACTTGCTTGCCTTTACCTCAAACACACACTTCTCCGGGTTCAACTTCAGCTTGTACTTCGCTATCGTGGTGAATAACTCTTCCAGGTATGCTACGTGTTGCTCCCTTTGCTGGGAGGTGACCACCATGTCATCTACGTACGCTTGGACATTCCGCCCTAGCATGGGCGCTAACACTCTGTCCATCAGCCTTTGGTAAGTGGCACCTGCGTTCTTTAGCCCAAAGGGCATCACCTCATAACAATAACAAGACAGTTTTGTCATGAATGTTGTCTTGCACTCGTCCCTGGGGTGCATCATGATCTGGTTGTAACCAGAAAAGGCATCTAGGAAGCTGAGTAATTTGCACCTGGACGCACTGTCCACCAAGGCGTCATTACTGGGCAGCGGGTAGGAGTCCTTCTGACAAGCCTTGTTAAGGTTTGTGAAGTCAACGCACATCCTCCACTTTCCGCTGACCTTCTTCACTAGCACCACATTGGCCAGCCATTCAGGGTACTGAATCTCCCTAATGTGGCTAGCCTTCAACAGTTTCTTCCTCTCTTCGCGAACGACTTGACGTTTCTCCTCGTTGAACTTTTGTCTTCTATGGTGTACAGGTCGGATCTGGGGGTCCATGGTGAGACGAAGACACAAGAAGTCAGGATCTATGTCAGGCATGTCAGAGGCAGACCACGCAAAAGCATCAAGGTGTCGCGCTATGACTTCGGCAATCTGATCCTTTTTCTCTTGGCCTAAAGATTTGTCAAGCTTGAACATCTTCCCACCGATCTCCCGTTTTAGCACATCTTCGGCCGGTTCGGGTCGTCTCTCTCGGGCGATCTCTGCACGGGTGACCCTTTCTTCCCTTGGAGGGTGGGTAGTAACAACGAACACCCCTCTCTTTGTCTTGAGGCTATTGTCGTAACACTTTTTAGCCTCTTTCTGGTCAGACTTGATGGTGATCACCGTACCCTCAAGGGAAGGCAGCTTCATCTTCATATGCCTCGTAAAGGCAATCGCTCCAATCCTGTTCAAAGCAGGTCTACCTAACAATATAATGTAGGCTGATGGGGCGTTAACAACAAGATACCTGATGTTGGCAGTGCGTGAAGTTATGTCGTTCGTGAAAGTCGTCCTCAATTCTATATGCCCACGCACCTCCACCTGGTCTCCAGCGAAACCATACAAGCACCCAGTATAGGGCATCAACTGGTATGGAGACAACTGCAACTTGTTGAAGGTCGACCAGAACATCACGTCGGTCGAACTTCCTTGGTCTACGAGGACGCGATGCACCTTTCTCCCTGCTGTGACTAATGAAATCACTACCGGGTCATTGTCATGGGGTATGACATCCTGGCGGTCGACCTTGGTGAAGATGAGGTCGACATCGGGAGTCTGATCTACCTCCTGTACCTCTATGCCATCACCTCTCGCACGTACTTCTTCCGCTGGGAGGAAGTGCATCCTCCTCCTAAAAACCCTACAAAGATTGTGTTAATTTCACCGTGAATGGGCACCTCGTGCCCCTGATCTGCTCCCGCGGCCACCAACACCTGATCATTCTACGATTCCTGAAGGTAATCCTTCAAGAAGCCACTCTTCACTAGGTCATCAAGTTTGTGCGCCAGGGCCAAGCAATTGCGTATGTAGTGGTCATGATGTGATTCCAATAGCAAAGATGAGCTTGATCTCCATCAGGTCATGTGCTTGGTGAAATTCGCACCAAGCGTTCTTGTTGGGCACCAAGATGAAGAAGAGATAGAGGCCGAAGTTGAAGATGCTCAGAGGATTATTAGTTCATCATCCTTTTTACCTCAAAGGATTACAAGGAGCAAATTTAAAGAATTAGGAAGTAGTGGTCAAATGTTTTCTCTTTTTGTAGTATCTTTTGTATAAAATTTAAAAAATTTTAAGATAGTGTTTAGGTAGGTGCTAAGAGGGAAACCTAAAGATACCTCTTGTGTAAAGCATCTTTAGATATTAGCTTTAGAAAAATCTAGAAAGGTATCCCTTCCTTCTCCACTTTAGGCGCTAGAAGTGGAAGAGTTGCAAGGTAACCTTGGTAAGCTTCCTTTGTAAGCTTCTTGTACATTCATGACCGGTCCTTCTCCTACAAAAGGAGGGCTTGAGTCTTTCTAATACAGATTTGATATTTTGAGTACAGAAATTCTCCCAAATTGGTGAGTGATTGAGAGACTTGTGTCTTCTCTTATTCTAGTCTTATCTTGAGAGCACTCTTGGAACCTTAAGTGGCGGCATCTACACTCATCTTGAAGCTTTGCATCCTTCAAGTGGCGTGTTCCTCTCCAAGGACTCCAACCACATAAGTTCTCTTCTCCTTTCCATCTTATTCATCCATTTCCATTCTCAAATAAACTCTAAAACATGTCTTAGGTATTTCTAGTCTTTTTAATCAGTTCGTTTGCATCTTTTCTTATTTTTGTTCGGTTCATTTGATTCCTAGGATGTTTTAATCGGTTCATTTGCTTCCTATCTTGTTTTCGTTCAGTTCATTTGATTTCTAGGTAGTTTTAATCGGTTCATTTGCTTTCTTACTTGTTCTAATCGGTTCCTTTGACATAAAATAGGTTTCCATATGAGTTTGGCTTGGTTGCTTATGATTTGGTGAGTTCTTGAATGATAAGAATATTGATCGAATTCTAGAAAAGTGCCTAATCATATTCCAACTCAAGTTGAATCCATAACATGTCCTTGAAATATCTCTATCATGTTATTGGAATCATATCATGAGTCTATCATGAGTTCTAAGAAGGCTCTTCTTATCTCTAGCCATGCGGTCAACAAGGTAATAGTTTCTCACACTCCTATCTTTTTAGCTATTCCTAGACCTCTTGAGTTAGAAAAACTTGAGGGTAGTCCACATTGTTTGGATAATTTGGTAGAGGAATTTCATGATGTGTTTCAATATCCTCCTAAAGGGCTTCCCCCTTTAAGAGGGATTGAACACCAAATTGATTTAATTCTGGGATCTTCTTTACCAAATCGTCCCGCATATAGGACCAACCCAAGTGAAAAAAGAGAAATTCACCAACAAATAAAAGATTTAATTGGTAAAGGGTGGGTTCAAGATAGTATGAGCCCTTATGTCATGCCTATCATACTTGTCCCTAAAAAGGATGGGTCATGGAGGATGTGTTCCGATTGTAGGGCCATAAATAACATTACAATAAAATATAGGCATCCCATCCCTAGGCTTGATGATTTGTTGGATGAATTGCATGGTTCCCAAATTTTTACCAAAATTTATCTTAAAAGTGGGTATAATCAAATTCGTATTAAATCGGGAGATGAGTGTAAAACCACTTTTAAGACCAACTTTGGCTTGTATGAGTGGTTAGTTATGCCATTTGGTTTAACTATTGCACCAAGTACATTCATGCGTCTCATGCATCATGTTTTAAGACCATTCATTGGCAAGTTTGTGGTTGTTTATTTTGATGATATCCTCATTTATAGCTTGTCTTTGATTGACCATAAGATGCATGTTAGACAAGTATTAGAAACCCTTAGTAAAAACCACTTGTATGCTAACCTTGCTAAATGTATGTTTGCACTTGATCATATAGAATTCCTAGGGTTTGTTGTGAGTATTAAAGGGGTGCATGTAGATCAATCAAAGGTGGTAGCAATTCAAAATTGGCCAACACCCACCAATGTGAATGATATACGAAGTTTTCATGGCCTTGCTTCTTTTTATAGAAGGTTTGTGAAAGACTTTGGTACAATTGCCGCCCCTCTAAATGATATAGTAAAAAAGGATGTGGTTTTTCAATGGGGAGAAGAGCAACAAAGGGCTTTTGATATTTTTAAAAAAAAATTGACTAATGCTCCCATTTTTTCCCTTCCTAATTTTACTAAAACTTTTGAGATAGAATGTGATGCTTCAAGTATAGGCATTGGGGTTGTTCTCCTTCAAGAGGGCCACCCCATAGCTTATTTTAGTGAGAAATTGAAAGGTAGTCATCTCAATTATTCCACTTATGATAAAGAATTATATGCACTTGTTAGAGCTTTGTATACTTGGCAACATTACCTTTTTCCTAAGGGGTTTGTGATTTATAGTGATCATGAATCTCTTAAATATTTGAAAATCCAAAACAAGCTCAATAAGAGGCATGCTAAGTGGGTAGAATTCCTTGAGCAATTTCCTTATGTGATCAAACATAAGCAAGGCAAAATTAATATTGTGGCCGATGCACTTTCTAGATGTTATGCCTTGCTAAATCTTTTAGGCTCCCAATATCTTGGGTTTGATCATATCAAGGAACTTTATCATGATGACCTTGGTTTTTCTCTTATATATCAAGAGTGTGCTAAGGGTGGACACAAAGATTTTTTTTTATACAAGATGACTTTCTTTTTAAAGGAAAAAGACTTTGTGTGCCCCAAAGCTCTATTAGAAAATCTCTTGTTAGAGAAGCACATGAGGGTGGATTAATGGGACATTTTGGGGTCGTCAAAACTTTAGATGTTTTACATGAGCATTTCTTTTGGCCTCATATGCAAAAATATGTTCATAACTTGTGTGATAAATGTATTGCATGTCGTAAGGCTAAATCTAGAGTGCAACCCTATGGTTTATATACCCCTCTTCCTATCCCTTCAATGCCTTGGGTTGATATTTCTATGGATTTCATCTTAGGACTACCCAAGACATCCAAGGGTAAGGATTCCATCTTTGTGGTAGTGGATCGTTTTTAAAAAATGGCACATTTTATTCCTTGCCACAAAGTGGATGATGCATGTCATATTGCAAATCTCTTCTTCAAGGAAGTGGTTCGTTTACATGGACTTCCTAGAAGTATAGTATCCGATAGGGATTCCAAGTTCTTGAGTCACTTTTGGAAGACCTTAAGGGGGAAACTTGGTACTAAACTATTATTTTCTACTACTTGCCACCTCCAAACCGATGGTCAAACTGAAGTGGTCAATCGAACTTTGGGACAAATGTTGGGATGCTTTATTTCCGGGAATCCAAGGGTTTGGGAGGATTTACTACCACATGTTGAGTTTGCTTATAATCGCGTAATAAATTCTACCACATCCCATTCTCCTTTTGAGGTTGTGTATGGATTTAATCCCGTCACACCTCTTGATCTTCTTCCTATTCCTATACTTGATGATGTATTATGAAAAGATGGTTTTGAAAAAGCTTCTTTTATATAAGATTTGCATAATGACATCAAGTTAAGAATTGAGAAGAAAGTTGGCAAGTATGCTGAACTTGCCAACAAAAGGAGAAAAGCATTATTGGTTGATGTTGGTTATTGGGTTTGGCTTCACTTGAGGAAGGATCGTTTTCCTAATCAAAGGAAGTCCAAACTTATGCCTCGTGGGGATGGACCTTTTCAAGTCCTAAAGAGGATTAATAATAATGCTTATGAGCTAGATATGCCTGATACGTTTCTTAGGAGTCATACCTTTAATATCAATGATCTAACTCCTTTTTCTGTAGGTCTTCAGAATTCGTGGTCGAATTCTCTCCAACTCGGGGAGTATGATGGAGATCAAGATGAAAAAGAGATAGAGGCTAAAGTTGAAGATGCTCAGAGGATTATTAGCTCATCATCCTTTTTACCTCAAAGGATTACAAGGAGAAAATTTAAAGAATTAAGAAGTAGTGGTCAAATGTTTTCTCTTTTTGTAGTATCTTTTGTATAAAATTTAAAAATGCTTAAGATAGTGTTTAGGTAGGTGCTAAGTGGGAAACCTAAAGATACCTCTTGTGTAAAGCATCTTTAGATATTAGCTTTAGAAAAATCTAGAAAGGTATCCCTTCCTTCTCCACTTTAGACGCTAGAAGTGGAAGAGTTGCAAGGTAACTTTGGTTAGCTTCCTTTGTAAGCTTCTTGTACATTCATGACCGGTCCTTCTCCTATAAAAGGAGGGCTTGAGTCTTTCTAATACAGATTTGATATTTTGAGTACAAAAATTCTCCCAAATTGGTGAGAGATTGAGAGACTTGTGTCCTCTCTTATTGTAGTCTTATCTTGAGAGCACTCTTGGAACCTCAAGTGGCGGCATCTACACTCATCTTGAAGCTTGGCATCCTTCAAGTGGCGTGTTCCTCTCCAAGGACTCCAACCACATAAGTTCTCTTCTCCTTTCCATCTTATTCATCCATTTCCATTCCCAAATAAACTCTAAAACATGTCTTAGGTATTTCTAGTCTTTTTAATCGGTTCATTTGCATATTTTCTTATTTCTGTTTGGTTCATTTGATTCCTAGGATGTTTTAATCGGTTCATTTGCTTCCTATCTTGTTTTTGTTCGGTTCATTTAATTTCTAGGTAGTTTTAATCGGTTCATTTGCTTTCTTACTTGTTCTAATCGGTTCCTTTGACATAAAATAGGTTTCCATGAGTTTGGCTTGGTTGCTTATGATTTGGTGAGTTCTTGAATGATAAGAACATTGATCCAATTCTAGAAAAATGCCTAATCATATTCCAACTCAAGTTGAATCCATAACATGTCCTTGAAATATCTCTATCATGTTATTGGAACCATATTAGGTTTCCCCGCGCCCTTCTTCTCCGTTGTCATCTCGTGTACCCTCATGGGCTGAGGTCGATCTGTTGCTCGAGGTCGGATAGGACCAACGGGAACATGTTTCTCTGTCACTCGATCGTGTGCAGCGATGTGCGCCAAAGCCCGATGCCTTATCTCGGTGAACGTCTTCAGGTAGAACCTTAGCAGCGATTCACTGAAAGGTCCTGACAACATTCCCTTGACGAAGGCGTGCACCTTCATGGCCTCATCCGTGGGTTTCAACCTCACCACCTGGATCTTAAACCTGTTCAAGAATTCCTTCAAGGACTCCCCCTGGTACTGTTTAATGTCAAAGACATCATAAGAGAGTCGAGTGGGGGCCCTGTTAACAAGGTATTGTTCCCTAAACAGTGTGGTGAATTGGTCGAAGGTAGTGACGTGTCCATCTGGGAGGATGACGAACCACTCCAACGTCACGTCTGCCAACGTGCTCATAAGCAGCTTGCAGTACACAACGTCAGACCCTCCGGTGAGCATCATCTAAGTGTGAAACACCGTGAGATGGGCCTCTGGGTCCTCTACACCTGTAAAGGTGACCTTCGGACCCAGAGATGTGGTTGGCAACGTTGTATCCATGATCGCCTGAGAGAACGGGATGGGATGTGCCCTAAGTGGTACGGGTGGGGCACGTTCATCTACCGCGCGCTCCCCTGTTTGTTGCAAATCCCTGCGCAGTTCTTCGTTGTTCGCACGTGATGCAACAATCTCCGCTCTAGATGCCGCCACTGCCTCTTGAAAGGCACACATGGTCTCCAAGAGTTGTTGCGTGGTAACGTTGTCCCCTCTAGGGGGTATGGCACCTATGGCTACAACATATCGTTGGTAAAAACTCTCACAACGATTGTGAGTGGGACCTTGTTTTAACGGGCCCGACGGTGGGCGCCAAATGTTCCTACCGGTTGACTCGCTTCGCCAGTTGACTCGAATGGCAGCCTTTGGCCTTTCTATCTCCGCCTGAGAATCGTACTTCCTTGATCAAAGAATCTCTCACCTGCAAAGACAAAGGGGCGCCTTGACGGTCATTTGCACTCCGACGCTCAAGTCAGTATAAGGGCAAAGAAACACCAAGTGTATAAGTAGTTTCAGTCTTAGAAACTGTGTACCTTGCTAGGGTTCTTGGTACCCTTTATATAGGTTGAAACTAGGGTTTACCTTTATGTTGTTACCCCTGTCTAGGGTTCCTTGGGGGAACGTCCTTGCTTCGCTATTTACATAATCTTAGCGTATCTGACACATAGAACTTCTGATGGCAAATTCATGAAGTTCTTCTTAGAATCATGAGAAAGATGGTGCGGAAGCCATGGATGTGTGTGTGCAAGATCCTCCTAAGAGCTATGGTGATCTTGAAGGTGCATGGTATGTATGGAAGTTGGGAGGTTCGGCCAGCCCAAGGAAAGGTGAAGGATGTGAAGATTAGAGCCTAGAATCTAGATAGAAGCAAAGCTTGGCAGCATAACTTTACTCACAATAATCTTGCAATACATGAGGTTGGCTCCTCCTTTTATAGGCTAAGGAGGACCATATTTGATGACCTAAATGCTACACAAATGTAAGCCAAATGAAATGTAAATGTGAAGCACATGGGTGCACATGGCACATGGGTGCACATGGTCCTTTATTAGTAAAGGCTTCTAGAAACCTTTAGCTAATCAAGGTTAATGCTTCCTTAATTCTAATGTGCAGAAAATTAAACAATTGTCCACATTTATGCTATTTACACCTCATTTAAAGCTAAACTACACTTGATGGGCCTTCACGGAATATGTGCTATTAGGCCTTTTTCCATTCATAGCTTGATCCAAGTCTCCTTGTTCTAGACGCTCCTAGCTTGATCTTTAGATGCTCCTAGCTTGGTCTTAGACGCTCCTAGCTTGATCTTCAGACATTCCTAGCTTGGTCTTGGACGCTCCTAGCTTGGTCTTAGACGCTCCTAGCTTGGTCTTAGACGCTCCTAGCTTGATCTTTAGGCGCTCCTAGCTTGGTCTTGGACGCTCCTCGCTTGGTCTTGGATGTGTTGAAGATGGTTGCTGCTCCTTCAAGATTGTGTTTGATGAAGACTTATATGTACATTACATTTGTATTTTGCTTTGCTTTAAGTGTGTCTTAGGTAGTGCTTAGAGGTTGTCTAAGAGTGGGCTTTTTGCTGAGTAACTCATCTCATAACCATTGGCCATGTGATAAGAACAAGCATACGTTTTCTTAAACTGTTTTTCACATGTTTTACAAAAAACACGTTTACTGCATAAAAATAAATCTGTTCTTTTCTAAATAAACAGATTCATTTTTACACTGATGCCTTGGCTAAGTCTTGTAAAAATTAGATTTTGTGCATCAGGTATTTTGACTAAGTCTTCTTCTTTTCAAAACGACTGAGTTTTAAATAGTTAAACTTTCTCTGTTTTCGTTTTGAAAAATAAATCTGTTCATCTGTAAATGAATAAATTCTTTTTGCCTCTGGTGCCATGTCAAACTTAAACGTTTTTCAGTTTTATCTCAGCACCAGAATGGTTGACTAAGTCTCCTCACTTAACAAATTCTCTAACTGCTTTTGAAAATAAATCTGTTCATTCTATTTTCAATCTGTTCATTTTATAACAGCTTTAACTGTTTTTCAAAAATCTGTTATAAGTTGGCTTTCTATAAAATGCAAACTTGTTTCTGAGTTTAATATTGATTCATACATTTGCAAAAACAAGTTTTGACAACAGAGAGTTAAGTGTTTACAAAGGATTAGCATTTGTTCTTCAAAGATTCAAAAATCACAAAGTGCTTGTTCTTGGTTCGATTCCAAAAGCTTGGTGTGAGATGCTGCTACTGTTCTAGCAATCTTGCCTACTGGTTTAAGGCAGATCTTTGTATCCTCAATCAGGTGTAGTCGTTTCACTACTCATTTCTTATAATTGTTTGGTTGAACACTCTTCTTGATAGGTTTTCTTGGAGAGTGTGTGTGTGAGCTGAAATAGGTTTTTTCAGCAAGAGTACCTAAGTTCTTGTAGGTTTCAAGAACAGTGGGAATTGTACTTGGTTGTACTGTGTTTTAGTGATTTCCACCTGGTTTTGGTGAAGACTGGATGTAGCTCAGTTGAGTGAACCAGTATAACTGCTTGTGTTCATTCTCCCTCACTCTCTGCAATTTCGTTTCTGCATAATTGATAAAACAGCAAAGAAATAAATCTGTTCAATTGAAAATAAATCTGTTCTTTCTGGGCACTGTGCATACTGTTCTTAATTTCTGAAAAAGTTGTTTGAATCTGATAAGAACATATAAAATCTGCTAAAAGCCACTAGAACAGATTGACTGTGAGAGGTTGCTCAAGAAATTGTCAAAGCTATTAATTGAACCTTAAACAATTGCTTAAAGCTGAGACTTGTTGTTCTGTGATTCATTGTTCTTAATTTCTGGAAAACTGTCTGGTTTCAATAAGAACACTGATAATCTGTTAAAGACTAATAAAACAGGTTGTGTGTGATAGATTGTCTCACTAACTGTCAAGCCCTTAACTGAACCTAAATCACACGAATTGGAACTAAGGTTTGCTGGTTTTTGTGTTACACTGTTTTTCAATCTGATATATGTGTGTGTGCATCTGGAAATTCTATCTGCATAATCTTGTGATTAACCTTGCTGAATTAAAAGTTTTTCAAACAAAAACAGTGCTGAAATAAATCTGTTCATTTTCACATAAATCGATTTATTTTCTGTAAAACTGTGTTAAACACTGTTTCTGCGAGAATGTTTTAAAAGGTCAATTCACCCCCCCTCTTGAACTTTGGCACTATTAAACCCAACAATTGGTATCAAGAGCTAGGACTTGTATTTTAATCAAGTTTGTTTGTAATAATGTCTGAATTTAATGTGCTTTTTGCTGAGGGTTCTGCTGTTAATAGACCACCTATGTTCAATGGAATGAATTATGCATTTTGGAAAGTTAGAATGAGAATTTTCATGGAATCCATTGATGCATTAATTTGGGAAGCTGTGGTCAATGGACCTTATGTGCCAATGCAGGTTGTCAAGGATGAAGAAAAGGTAAAGCCAAGATCAGAATGGAATGAGACCGAAAGGAGGAAGGCTCAACATGATCTTGTGGCCAAGAACATCATAACCTCTGCATTGACAAAGGATGAGTTCTTCAGGATATCTCAATGTAAGTCAGCTAAGGAGATGTGGGAAGTCTTAGAAGTGACTCATGAGGGGACTGAAGATGTGAAAAGGTCAAGGAAACATGCGCTCATCCAAGAATATGAGCTGTTCAGAATGCAACCCGAGGAGAGCATTGCTGATGTGCAGAAAAGATTCACCCATATTGTGAATCACCTCACTGGCTTGGGAAAAGAATTTGACAGAGAGGAGCTCAACATAAAGATATTGAAGTGCCTCGACAGAAGCTGGACACCAAAGGTGACAGCTATCTTTGAAAGCCGTGATCTGTCAAAGTTGGGAACTGCTGCACTGTTTGGAAAGCTGATGGAGCATGAGCTAGAGCTTAAAAAACTTAAAGAGCAGGAAACAACAGAGAGAAAACCCAAAGGTCTTGCACTGAAAGTAACTGAACTAAATGAGATCAAGGAAGAAAAAGAAGATGCTGAAGATGATGATACAATCAGTCTTCTTACAAAAAGATTCAGTAAATTCCTGAGGAAGAAAAGCAAAAATAGGAACCAGCAGAAAAGAAGGTATCCTAAACCCAATGATTCAAATTCCTCTAAATATACTTGCTTTGGATGTGGCAAAACAGGGCATATCAAAACAGATTGTCCAGACAATCAAACAAGGGACAAATCTGCCAGCAAGAAATTTGAAAGGAACAAGGGAAGAAGAGCCTACATCTCATGGGAGGAAAATGAAGCATCCTCAACCAGCAGTTCTTGAACAGAAGATGAGGAGAACAATTTGTGCTTCATGATGAAGGATGAGGAGTCAAATTCTGATTCAGTAAGTAATTTTTCTGCTGATACTGATAACTATGATGATTTGCTTGCTGCCTTCAAGGAAACACATGATGAAGCCAATAGGCTAGCTGTAATATGTAATAAGCTGCAAAAGGTAAATAATGTGTTGGCACCTAAAGTAAAAACACTTGAGGAAGAATTGCATAAGGCCAAAACAGATTTGGTAAGCCTTGAACTGACTTGCTTGCATGCCTCTATTAAAAACTGTGAAAACTGCAAAAGATTGGAAAAACAAGTGGAATATTTGCTGAAAACCCTTTCCAATTTCACCAAGGGAAGAGAAAACCTTGAGTCTCTCCTTGGATCACAGAATGCTGTTTTCAATAAGAATGGACTTGGTTATACCCCTGGAAATACAACCAATGTCAAAAAGCTTTCAAGTTTTTTTGTTCCAGCAAAATCAGTTTTTTCAGCTTTTAACAGTGGCAAAAAGGCATCTCACGTAACCTGTTTTTACTGCATGAAATCTGGTCATACATCTAGGTCTTGCATTGCTAGAAAGCATCTTGTTCCTAAGAACTTAGCAAAATGGCTACCAAAGAGAAGGTTTTAATATGTGCTGGACCCTATACTGAAAAGGGTACCATTTGTATATTTTTTATTCTGTTTTGCAGATTGGCAGCAAGAAAAACCAGTGGTACTTGGACAGTGGCTGTTCCAAGCATATGACTGGAGATCTTACAAAGTTTACCAGCTTAAAGCTCAAAGCAGAAGGACATGTAACCTATGGTGATAATAACCAAGGGAGGATTTTGGGCAGAGGAACTGTTGGAACAGGGAACTCAACAACCATTAAGAATGTGCTGTATGTAGAAGGACTTAAGCATAGTCTTCTCAGCATAAGTCAGCTCTGTGACAAAGGATACAAAGTGAATTTTGAGTCAAAAGGCTGCACAATATCAAGTAATTCATCTAGTAAGGTACTGTTTACTGGTAAGAGAGTGAATAACATATATCTGCTGAATATCATGGAAACTAACTTTTCAAATGAGTGTTTGCTGTCCAGAAGTGATGAGTCTTGGTTGTGGCACAGGAGGTTGGCTCACATACACACAAATCACTTGAATAAATTGAAATCTAATGATTTAGTTTCTGGTTTACCTAACATTAAATTTCAGGACAACAGGCTTTGTGATGCTTGTGTGAAAGGTAAACAAATCAAATCCTCTTTCAAGTTAAAGGATATTGTCTCTACAAAAAATCCATTGAATGTGTTACATATGGACTTATTTGGTCCATCTAGAGTTGCTAGCTTGGCTGGAAATTTGTATGCTTTAGTTGTTGTGGATGATTACTCTAGATTTACATGGACTCTATTTCTTGCACATAAACATGATGTTTATTCTGCCTTTAAGAGATTAGCAAAAATTCTGCAAAATGAAAATGGTTGCTGCATAAAATCTATTCGAAGTGATCATGGGGGAGAGTTTCAAAATGCTAAGTTTGAGAGGTTCTGTGAGAAGCATGGGATAGCTCATACCTTTTCAGCCCCTAGGACACCTCAACAAAATGGTGTAGTTGAAAGGAAAAATAGATCACTAGAGGAACTAGCTAGAACTATGTTAAATGAATCTAAGCTACCTAAGTATTTTTAGGCTGATGCTGTTTATACTGCAGGTTATGTCTTAAATAGGACCTTAATAAGACCAATTCTTAAGAAAACCCCATATGAATTGTATAAGGGCAGAAAACCTAGTGTAAGCCACCTTAGAGTATTTGGGTGTAAATGCTTTGTATTGAATAATGGCAAAGAAAATCTTGGTAAGTTTGATGCTAAATCTGATGAAGGTGTGCACATTGATTCTTCTACTATAAGCAACCTTTTATTGAAGACTCTATTTAGAAAAGAACAGATTTATTTTTATGCAGTAAACGTGTTTTTTGTAAAACATGTGAAAAACAGTTTAAGAAAACGTATGCTTGTTCTTATCACATGGCCAGTGGTTATGAGATGAGTTACTCAGCAAAAAGCCCACTCTTAGACAACCTCTAAGCACTACCTAAGACACACTTAAAGCAAAGCAAAATACAAATGTAATGTACATATAAGTCTTCATCAAACACAATCTTGAAGGAGCAGCAACCATCTTCAACACATCCAAGACCAAGCGAGGAGCGTCCAAGACCAAGCTAGGAGCGCCTAAAGATCAAGCTAGGAGCGTCTAAGACCAAGCTAGGAGCGTCTAAGACCAAGCTAGGAGCGTCCAAGACCAAGCTAGGAATGTCTGAAGATCAAGCTAGGAGCGTCTAAGACCAAGCTAGGAGCATCTAAGACCAAGCTAGGAGCATCTAAAGATCATTTTCACATAAATCGATTTATTTTCTGTAAAACTGTGTTAAACACTGTTTCTGCGAGAAAGTTTTAAAAGGTCAATTCACCCTCCCTCTTGAACTTTGGCACTATTAAACCCAACAGGATGGTCTAGATGCTCTTGCCTTGGTGTCTAGACGTTCTTGACTTGGCTCTTGCCTTTCATGGAAGGGTGTGCTTGGCCCTCTTCCATCAACTTCCCTTAACTAGAGTGCAACGACTAACAGAGTGGCCGCCTGGGTACCAACTTGTGCACCTAATCTCTGACGCCATCTGTTTCTGCGGGTCCCCTGAGTATTCACGTGCCATGCATGCAGCTTTCCTTGGAAACCCTAACCCTAATGGGCCTCAGGGCCTCCAAGGATTATTCTCTCATGTCGCGCCTGTATGTGCTATACACACCACGTGTATGGATCCCTCGTGACTTAGGCTTTTCCCTTATATGATGTTGTAACTGATAACTTAGTATAATTCTAGGGTCCACCTTACGTGGCCCACTATAACATTTAGATCGTCGATGTCCGATCTCTCCCTCTGTTGGCGAGGTCTGATGTCGATCTCCAACGTCGGGGTCTATGGTACCGATGTCCGAAGATTGACTAATCTCCTGATAGGTGCGTCTGGGGCCCCCTTACGTGGCCCACTTCCACTATCAGGCACCGATGTGCGATGTCTGAGGTCAGTCTCTGGAATCGTTGACCAAGGACTGGTTGGGACACAGTTAGTGGGTGTAGAATCAATTTTTCTCATCTTTAATTGTATGGCTATAAAGCCTAAAGTTTGCACTTTCAATTAAATAACACGAGATTTCACAAAAATAGAGAAAATCTTACCTTTGTGTTCACAATTCGTATCAGAGCTTCGTCATACGGGTTTGATCCAAAATTTTGTAAAGTGTGAGAGAAACAGTTGTGAGTGAGTGTGTGAGCACACCTCCGAGAAAAAGAAACCAACAATTCTCTTTATTGAAAAGAAGAAGGAACATGGCAGAATTGAACAACAACAAATATGTGCAACCTGCAATCCCTAGATTTGATGGGCATTATGATCATTGGGCAAAAATCATGGAGAATTTTCTTCGCTCTAAGGAGTATTGGCATTTGGTAGAGAATGCGATCTCAGTTGTTACTATGTGTCAAAAGCTAAACTCGAGGCCATGGAAGAACAAAAGC